>NC_058163.1:3308886-3330743 GCF_020080835.1 Cotesia glomerata | reverse complement strand
CATATGAGATAGATATTGATAGGTTTAAAGAGATGAATATTCATAGAAACTTATTTACAAAGAGTATACACCTCTGGAATTTGCTGTCCAGCTGGATGCATATGAGATCGCTGAATTTCTCATCAGCCAGGGCGCTGATGTTCACGTAAGAATTGGCAATGACGAAGAGAATAGCGACTCGCCAATGGGTATCGCTGCTTTGTCGAATAACGTAAAAATGTTGAAATTGCTGATAAAACATGGCGCTGATATTAATGCTGGATACGAGAATGGTTTGACTCCTCTGATGAAAGCAACTATTGACAACTATAACTTAGCAAGTCGCAGATTTTTGCTCAGTCAACCTTTGATAGAAATAAATTCTCTGACTAATGATGGGCAATCTTGTCTTCATTTTCCAGGGATTTGGTACATAGACGCTGACGCTGATGAACCTGAGTCTAGTCTTGAAGATCTTCTGGATGCAGGTTGTGATATCAATATTGTGAGCGATCATGGCGAATTACCAATTGATACCTATGGAGACAAGAAAACGTGCTGTGAGGTTATGAAGAAGCACATTGTTAAGCGGATGGCGGCTGGCTTTTACGTCTGCGACAGGAATAAAGAAGTTGTTTCAGGAAGTGAATTGAGAACATTTAGAGTTGAATGTGATACAGAATTTGAAGTCATGAAGAATACTTATGGAATAATAGCTGGATTTTCTTTGTTTGATATACTGCACAGATCTTATCACAAACTGGCGCTGAGGATCAAGGATGGAGATGAAGATAAGTTTGACGACAAAATGGCATTAGAGATTTCCCTCTGTACGCAAGGAATGATTGAAAGTATCGCTTGGGAAAAAGCTGGTCCAACGAAAGAAAATTGTTCAGTCCAAGAAGTTGAGAAGATATTCTCCTTAAGGAGTTTTCCCCTGCAGATATCTTCCTGCACTACTTTTATTATTCACTGGAAATGTTTTTTTATTTTAGTAACCTTGAATTGAGTAAATTGGTGGAAATTAAGTAAGCGGAAGATAATTTTTATTATTGGTTATTTAACTTTATTTATCAGTGGTTTTTTTTCAGTAAATTTATAATCTTTTGGTTGATTTTTCAATATTGATATGTTCGTATATTATTGTGTTTGTAATAGTTTTGTATTCTTATTAATAAAATCTGATACTTTTTTGATAATAAAATAAATGAGTTGAAGAATCATTTTTTAATTTATTTATTGTTGTAATATTGAATTTTTATAATCTTTAATTTCATCGATTAATTTTAAGATCTGTGTGAAAATAATAATGCAGAGAATTTACGTGACAATAATAATAATTATAATAATAAATGCATATACCGCTTATAAAAATTTGAGACTTTATTTTTTTTTCAGGTAAAGAAGTAAAAGACCAGTTATTGTCATTGGCCTAGTTGATTGACACTTGCAGTATATTCCAATTAAAAATAAAATGTTCTTAAAAATCAATTATTTTAAAATTTATAATTCAAAAGTATATTTATTTAATTTATTAGAGTCGATTTTTTATTTAATTAAAATTAAATTGCAAGTGTCAATAACTGGGTCTTTTACCTTATTATCCTCTAAATATTTACCTCATCAACAAAGCAACATTGACAAATATGTCACGAAGAATGCAATTGAACCATTTGAGAAAATGATTAACGAAAAATACCAAAACTTAACGCAGGTCTATACAAGCGCTTCTAAATGCCCCGGTGAACCTCATGTGGTAGTAGCAGCCCTGGTTAAAAATACTGATTGAAAAAAATTAAGAAGCGGTCACTCCATGCACACTATATACGTATATATACAAACAAAAGAATTGAAATAATTTAAATTCCTTCGTTTTTAATTCCTTTCAATATTTTTAAACAGGAAGTATACAATGCCACTCTCAGCACTCAGCTAGTCTTTAAAATCAATCAGAAAGCTTCAGCAGCTATGGCAGAAACACGTGTAGTACTAGCTATCCTCAAGGCAATTGAGTTGGCACTTGAGATGCAGGAAGGAACAGTGATTTTTAGTGACTTCAAAAACACGCTCCAATCCCTCCTACAGTTCTGCAGAAAGAAATTCATTGATTCAGCTGAGTGTCCATGTGGGTCTCCCGAACAAGACCTCATCCACATTTTCTTCGAATGTCCAACATAGCAAGACCAGCGAAGAAAACTAAACAACATTTCAGCAGAGATTTATGGTCCTGTCCCGACAGATATCACAAATCTCTTGGCCAGTTCTAAAATTGCATACATACTTTGCAACTTCCTGATCAAATGTCATCTCAACATTGAAATTGAAACTTTTACAAGCCGGGACATCTACCGGTGACCGCCGGGAACTACAGACACACAGCTACTCTACCGCCAAGTACTGCGGCCGAATGGGAAAATGTTTAGAGCCTCTACGGAATACTATACTACTATTACTTCTTCTGTAAGTGGAAATTGTGAAAACTCTAAACTGAAACATAACCTATGATATTTAGTTAATTTTAACAATCAACTGATCAGTTTTTGTTGTAAAAATAATTAAAGTGATGGCTAATATCAGAGAAGAAATAAAAGACTTTAAAATCTTCCGTGGCTTGAGCTACAAACAAGTTCGTGACAAAATAATGTCAAAGAAGTTATCTGTCAACACAGTGGTAAAAATTTATCAGAAAGATCGAATTAAAATGCCTCATTTAAAATTCTTACCGGAAACCGAAAATGATTTCTTCGAATATACTATTCTTCACCTGGCAATTTATGTAGACGACGATAATTTTGTTGACTTCCTCCTGGAGAACAATGCCGACACAAAGCTCGGGACAGAAAATTTAGCACCAGTGATTTTATCGGTGATAGGTTTGAACCGCTTAAAGTACGTGAAGAAATTAGTAGCAGCTGGTGCTGATGTCAATCAGATTATCTGTGTAGAACACACATATGAGATAGATATTGATAGGTTTAAAGATGAATATTATCCACGACTTATTTACAAAGAGTATACACCTCTGGAATTTGCTGTCCAGCTGGATGCATATGAGATCGCTGAATTTCTCATCAGCCAGGGCGCTGATGTTCACGTAAGAATTGGCAATGACGAAGAGAATAGCGACTCGCCAATAGGTATCGCTTCTTTAGCGAATAACGTAAAAATGTTGAAATTGCTGATAAAACATGGCGCTGATATTAATGCTGGAGACGACAATGGTTTGACTCCTCTGATGAAAGCAACTATTGAAAACGATAACTTAGCAAGTCGCAGGTTCTTGCTAAGTCAACCATTTATAAAAATAAATTCTCTTACTAATGACAAGGAATCTTGTCTGTATTTTCCAGGAGTTTATTTCATAGACGCTGGCGCTGATGACCTTGAGTCTAGTCTTGAAGATCTTCTGGATGCAGGTTGTGATATCAATATTGTGAGCGATCATGGCGAATTACCAATTGATACCTATGGAGACAAGAAAACGTGCTGTGAGGTTATGAAGAAGCACATTGTTAAGCGGATGGCGGCTGGCTTTTACGTCTGCGACAGGAATAAAGAAGTTGTTTCAGGAAGTGAATTGAGAAAATTTAGAGTTGAATGTGATACAGAAGTTGAAGTCATGAAGAATACTCACGGAATAATGGCTGGATTTTCCTTGTTTGATATACTGCACAGATCTTATCACAAACTGGCGCTGAGATTCAAACATGGAGATGAAGATAAGTTTGACGACAAAATGGCAGCAAAGTTTCCTCTTTACGCAGGAATGATTAAGTATCGCTTGGAAAAAGCTGGTCAACGAAGAAAATTGTTCAATCAAGTTGAAAATATTCTCTATGAAATTTTTTCTAGATATCTTCCTGCTACTTTTATTCATGAAATGTTTTTTTATTTTAGTAACTTTGAATTGAGTAAATTGGTGGAAATTAATTAAGCGGAAGATAAATTTTTTTATTGGTCATTTAATTTAATTTATCATTGGTTTCTTCGCAGTAAATTTATAAATTTTTACTTGAACTTTTGATTTTTATATGCTTGTAATAATTTTGTATTTTTATTCATTGAATTTGATAACTTTTTGATAATAAAAGAAATGAGTTAAAGAATAATCATTTTTTAAATTATTTATTACTGTTAAAATGAATTTTTATAATTATTAATTTAATTGTTTAATTTTAAAATATGTGTAAAAATAATAAAGCAGAGAATTTACCTGACAATAATAATAATAATAATAGAAAATATATATATTCTCTAGAAATTTAAGATTTTAGGAAAATGTGTAATAGTGTTTTTTTTTTTTTTTTTTTTCCGGTAAAAATACAAAATTTGAGAAATACTTGTGTTACGTTCTCAATTTTTGGTAAATTAATCTAAAAATTATTTAAGTCCAGATTTTGACCTCGTTAGGATGTCAATAGACTCCAGGTGGGTCGTGTCACTGGTTTAATCCGCGAAATCACTTTTAAAATTTAAGTTTATAAAATTTTATGTTACGTTCAATTAACCTGCCTCAGGTAGGTGATTTTGGAGATGATGCCCTAAACTGCTGGCCCTAGCGCTTCGGCGATTTCACCAGAGTGGAGAGAAACAGCTAATAAAAGCGCTTACACCCTGGGAATGAGGTTTTTAATAAATATCCCATACTAATTGATTACGACAATTAATAAAATTTATTTGAAAAGGATTAGAGCAGGTTCGGCCTCGGACCGGCAGAGATTGCTCCTCTGCTTAGGTCCGAGGGACTGACTGCTCAGATGAGAATCTGAGAAGACAGGGAATGTATCGAAAAATTAGGATGACGGTTGACCCTAAAGAAGGCCATCCCTGCAACTTCCGCTTCATTTTGTTCTTAAACGCTAAAAGCTATACACACACACACATACAGACATACGGATATCATCGCGAAACAATCAGGAAGCTTCCCTAGGACCTTAAAACGTCAAGATCTGATGAGAACTCGATTTTCGAAAAACGGGGGTAAAACCAGCCTTCCGATTATTGAAAATTTTTCCAAATTTTTCTTAGCGGGAAGTTAAAACATCCTGTATTTCCAAATCTTTTATTGACGATATCTTTTGAACTAATTAACCGATTTCTACCGTTTTTGGCGGCAATCGACGCGGTTTTTAAGCTCTATGGTATGCTATGTCATCAAAAGTGATCCGAGAAATGACGAAGTTATGTGAAAGAAAAAACACTTTTCGGTTTTCTGGTTTCTTCTCGTTCACGCTATCTCTCGAACAGATCAACCGATTCTTGATCGGGTTGACGCCTGATCGGCACGTGGTTTTCAAGCCAAGGGCGGATTGGTTTTGAAGTTGATCGATAGAGCCGTTTAAAAGATATTCCAAAAAAACTACTTTCAAAAATGATTTTTTTCTTATTTTTTTTAATCTTTTTCAAGATTTCTTAAAATCTATAGGTCCGAATGTGTTCAAATTCTCAGGAAATCTAAGTTCAGCGTAGCCCTTTCGAATGGCACCAACCGCGATGAAATCAGTTCAACCGTTCAAAGTTATAAGCAGTCACATACGCTCACACACACACACACACACACACACACACACACACACACACACACACACACACACACACACACACACACACATACATACATACATACAGCACATACGTGACAACTAGTGACAACTTGAAGGGGTGGTAGTCAGGGAAGCTTCCTGTGACCTTCAAACGTCGCAGATCTGATGAAAACTCGATTTTGCCAAACAGGTGAAAACAATAACTTCCCGATTTTTGAAAATCTGGAGATTTTTAGCGGGAAGTTAAAAAATAATTAAAACCCATTGGGTTTTTATAACAATTTTCAGCGACGTTGCATCTCAGGTTACCCTATGTGAACATCAACGCAGTCCAAGTCCCACAACGTAGACTGTTCAGTCTACTGGGCTGCGTTGACGTTTCAGAAATCTGTTATCTCGAGGTATTTCCGTTACGAGATACCTCAAATAACGATTAATTTATTATTTTAATCAAATATTATTTTAAATATTAATTAATAAAATTTTTAATAAATTTAATATTTGCCAAAACGTAACACTTGTTTTTGTAAAGTTTCCATATAGTCTAGTCAACAAGTTCAAAAACGTGTTAAATAGAAATAAAGCTCCTAAAAATATGTGCGATAGCTCATTCGATTTGGAATGACGTCTAGAAAAATGTTTTTTAAGGGTATATTAGCACATAAAAAATTGCGATTGTTATTAACAAAATAAGATAAAAAAAAAGGTATTTAGTTTTTCGTTAATAACTTTTAAAATAATGATATTTAAGGAATTTTGAAAAAAGATCCTGAAAAAAGAGAAAATTTCCAATAATAAAGTCCAAACTCCCGGAAGTCTATCTATATTATTTATAATTTTTTTTTAACGCTGGAAACAGGGCTCCGCGAGAGCGTTACGGCATAGGCGCGCCGTCTAAAAAGCCGGTATATCACCTAAAATAATTTTTTTTTAATATTAAATAACAATTTAAAAATTTGAATAAATTATGGTGTAATCTAGACACTTGAACGAAAAAAACCTCGGTAAAAAAATTTTTTTGTCGATTTTTCAAAAAGTTACACCATTGTTAATTAACTAATTTTTTTTGAATCTCTGTTTTTATAAATTACGGCATAAAAGTTTAAATAATAGGTCTATAAATTTTTTGCTTCGTGGAGCTCTTCTTATTTAGGTACTTAATAAAGCTATGCAAAAAAAATTTATTAAAGTTTATTATTTTGTTGATTCTAATTTTTTTAAATTAACTAAAAATGAAATTTCTAACTTACAGCCGATAAGGCCGTCTTTTTCATGAAGACAGGCTTAAGTACGAACATAAGACCGGACTATGAATACAACCCTTAGAAAAAACTCTCTTATTTGGATGAAAAGTAAGGATAATGTATTTTATAAGACCGTCTTAATTGAATATGAATACATCAGAAATATCCAATGCTCAAGCTTGTCTTAAGTTAAAATTATAAATATTTATCCCAGCCACATGTCTTAGCTAAGATCAAATTTTGAAGTATATCTTAAGAAAGCCGTATATGAATTCTAAACGCTGCCTTAAGATTGTGCTTAGGGTGCACTTACATTTAAGCCCGAACTATGAATACAGCTCTAAGAAACAATACTACTATTACTACTACTGTAAGTGAAAGTTGTAAAAAATCTAAACTGAAACATAACCAATACTATTTAGTTAATTTTAACAACCAGTTGATAATCAATTTTTGTAATAAAAAATAATTAAAATCATGGAAAATCTTAGAGAAAAAATAAAAGACTTTATAATCTTCCATGACTTGTGCTACGAAGAAGTTCGTCAGTCAATAATGTCAAAAAAGTTATCTGTCGACACGGTGGTAAGAATTTATGAGAAAGATCAAATTAAAATTCCTTATTCAAAATTATTACCGGTAATCGGACCCAATTATTTCTTCGAATATACTATTCTTCACTTGGCTCTTTATGTAAATGATGATGAATTCGTAGACTTCCTCCTGGAGAACAATGCCGACACGGAGCTGAGGACAGAATATTTGGCACCGGTAATTTTATCGGCAATAAATTTGAACCGCTTGAAGTACGTGAAGAAATTAGTAGCAGCTGGTGCTGATGTCAATCAGATCATCTGTACAAAAGACACATATGAGGAATATAGTGGTAGGCTTAATAATGAAAATAATTATAATACTCATCATCATTATACTGAGTATACACCTCTAGAATTTGCTGTCAATCAGAATGCATATGAGATTGCTGAATTTCTCATCAGCCAGGGCGCTAATGTTCACGGAAGAAATTTCAATAAAAAGATAAGCGACTCGCCGATGGGTATCGCTGCTTTGGCAAATAACGTAGGTATGTTGAAATTGCTGATCAAACATGGCGCTGATATTAATGCTGGAGACATCAAGGGTGTGACTCCTCTGATGAAAGCAGCTTTTGAAGACGATAACTCAGCAAGTCTTAGGCTTTTGTTAAGTCAACCTTTTATAGAAATAAATTCTCTGACTAATGACAAGAGATCTTGTCTCCATTTTTCAGAGATTTGGTACGTACTGTTTACCGCTGATAAACCTGAGTCTAATCTTCAAGATCTTCTGAATGCAGGTTGTGATGTCAATATTGTGAGCAATCATGGCGAATTACCAATTGATACTTATGGAGACAAAGAAATGTGCTGTGAGATTATGAAAAAGCATATTATTAAGCTGATGGCGGCTGGCTTTTACATTTGCGATAGGAATAAAGAAGTTGTTTCAGGAAGTGAATTAAGAAATTTTAGAGTTGAATGTGATACAGAAGTTGAAGTCATGAAGAATACTTATAGAATAATGGCTGGATTTTCCTTGTTTGATATACTGCACAGATCTTATCACAAACTGGCGCTGAGGTTCAAGGATGGAGATGATGATAAGTTTGACGACAAAATGGCGGCCAAGTTTCCTCTGTACGCAGGAATGATTAAGTATCGCTTGGAAAAAGCTGGCCAACGAAGAAAATTATTCAATCAAGTTGAAAATATTCTCTATGAAATTTTTTCTAGATATCTTCCTGCTACTTTTATTCATGAAATGTTTTTTTATTTTAGTAACCTTGAATTGAGTAAATTGGTGGAAATTAAGTAAGCGGAAGATAAATTTTTTTATTAATCATTTAATTTAATTTATCATTGGTTTCTTCGCAGTAAATTTATAAATTTTTACTTGAACTTTTGATTTTTATATGCTTGTAATAATTTTGTATTTTTATTCATTGAATTTGATAACTTTTTGATAATAAACGAAATGAGTTAAAGAATAATCATTTTTTAAATTATTCATTACTGTTAAATTAAATTTTAATAATTATTAATTTAATTGTTTAATTTTAAAATATGTGTAAAAATAATAAAGCAGAGAATATACCTGACAATAATAATAATAATAATAATAATAATAGAAAATTAGGAAAACGGTTGACCCTAAAGGCCATCCCTGCAACTTCCCGCTAATTCCGTTAATACCTGGCCGCTTTTTTGAGCTCTTCGAGGTCAAAAGTACAATCTGTGTGTTGTTTTAAGCTCTCCGAGCTCAAAAAGATACCTTTTCTATGCTTTTGAGCTCTTTGAGCTCAAAAGTCTGATAGAAGTTTCATGGAACACTATTTTTTTAATGTTCATACCGCAATAACTTTTGAATGAATGAACCGATTTTTACGCGGTTGGCGGCATTCTACGTAGTTTTTTAAGCCTTATAAATAATTTCTAAGTTTCAATTGGTCAAACTAGAAATTTCGGAGTAACTCTGAAAAAACACTTTTTCGGTTTTCTTTCGTTCACGATATCTCTCGAACGAATCAACCGATTTTGACCAGCTTGGTGGCAATCGACGTGGTTTTATGATGTTAAGAGCTGATTAGTTTTTGGAATCGATCGGTAGAGCTGTTTGAAAGTTATTCCAAAAAATGTCGAAGTTATGTTGAAAAAATCCTTATTTCCAAATATTTCGTCGAGGATATCTCTCGAACTAATCAACCGATTTCCACGTTTTTGGCGGCAAGCGACGCTGTTTTTAACCTCTGAAATTATTCTATATCATCAAAACGATCCGAGAAGAAATGACGAAGTTATGTGAAAAAACAGTTTTTTCGGTTTTATTTCGTTCACGCTATCTCTCGAACGAATCAACCGATTTTTGACCGGATTAGCGCCGATCGGCGTGGTTTTTGACGTTAAGAGCTGATTAGTTTTTGAAATTGATCGATCGAGCCGTTTAAAAGATATTCCAAAAAAACCACTTTCAAAAATGATTTTTTTCTAATTTTTTTTGAGATTTTTCAAAATTTCTCAAAATCTATCGGTCCGAATCGGTTCAAATTCTCAGGAAATCTAAGTGTGGCGAAGCCCTTTCGAATGGCACCAACCGCGATGAAATCGGTTCAACCGTTCAAAAGTTATAAGTGATTCACATACTTACACACACACACACACACACACACACACACACACACACACACACACACACACACACACACACACACACACACACACACACACACACACACACATACATACAGACATAGTGACAACCTCGCGGGGATAGTCAGGGAAGCTTCCTGTGACCTTCAAACGTCGAGATCTGATGAAAACTCGATTTTTGCAAAACGGGGTGAAAACAATAACTTCCCGATTTTTGAAAATCTGAGATTTTTAGCGGGAAGTTAATATATATTCTCTAGAAATTTAAGATTTTAGGAAAATGTGTAATAGTGTTTTTTTTTTTTTTTTTTTCCGGTAGAAATACAAAATTTGAGAAATACTTGTTTTTGTAAAGTTTCCATATAGTCTAGTCAACAAGTTCAAAAACGTGTTAAATAGAAATAAAGCTCCTAAAAATATGTGCGATAGCTCATTCGATTTGGAATGACGTCTAGAAAAATGTTATTTAAGGGTATATAAGCACATAAAAAATTGCGATTGTTATTAACAAAATAAGAAAAAAAAAAAGGTATTTAGTTTTTCGTTAATAACTTTTAAAATAATGATATTTAAGGAATTTTGAAAAAAGATCCTGAAAAAAGAGAAAATTTCCAATAATAAAGTCCAAACTCCCGGAAGTCTATCTATATTATTTATAATTTTTTTTTAACGCTGGAAACAGGGCTCCGCGAGAGCGTTACGGCATAGGCGCGCCGTCTAAAAAGCCGGTATATCACCTAAAATAATTTTTTTTTAATATTAAATAACAATTTAAAAATTTGAATAAATTATGGTGTAATCTAGACACTTGAACAAAAAAAACCTCAGTAAAAAAAATTTTTTTGTCGATTTTTCAAAAAGTTACACCATTGTTAATTAACTAATTTTTTTTGAATCTCTGTTTTTATAAATTACGGCATAAAAGTTTAAATAATAGGTCTATAAATTTTTCGCTTCGTGGAGCTCTTTTTATTTAGGTACTTAATAAAGCTATGCAAAAAAAATTTATTAAAGTTTATTATTTTGTTGATTATAATTTTTTTAAATTAACTAAAAATGAAATTTCTAACTTACAGCCGATAAGGCCGTCTTTTTCATGAAGACAGGCTTAAGTACGAACATAAGACCGGACTATGAATACGACCCTTAGAAAAAAACTCTCTTATTTGGATGAAAAGTAAGGTTAATATATTTTATAAGACCGTCTTATTTGAATATTAATACATCAGAAATATCCAATGCTCAAGCTTGTCTCAAGTTAAAATTATGAATATTTATCCCAGCCACATGTCTTAGCTAAGATCAAATTTTGAAGTATATCTTAAGAAAGCCGTATATGAATCTAAACGCTGCCTTAAGCTTGTGCTTAGGGTGCACTTATATTTAAGCCCGAACTATGAATACAGCTCTAAGAAACAATACTAATATTACTACTACTGTAATTGAAAGTTGTAAAAAATCTAAACTGAAACATAACCAATACTATTTAGTTAATTTTAACAACCAGTTGATAATCAATTTTTGTAATAAAAAATAATTAAAATCATGGAAAATCTTAGAGAAAAAATAAAAGACTTTATAATCTTCCATGACTTGTGCTACGAAGAAGTTCGTCAGTCAATAATGTCAAAAAAGTTATCTGTCGACACGGTGGTAAGAATTTATGAGAAAGATCAAATTAAAATTCCTTATTCAAAATTATTACCGGTAATCGGACCCAATTATTTTTTCGAATATACTATTCTTCACTTGGCTCTTTATGTAAATGATGATGAATTCGTAGACTTTCTCCTGGAGAACAATGCCGACACGGAGCTGAGGACAGAATATTTGGCACCGGTAATTTTATCGGCAATAAATTTGAACCGCTTGAAGTACGTGAAGAAATTAGTAGCAGCTGGTGCTGATGTCAATCAGATCATCTGTACAAAAGACACACATGAGGAATATAGTGGTAGGCTTAATAATGAAAATAATTATAATACTCATCTTCATTATGATGAGTATACACCTCTAGAATTTGCTGTCAATCAGAATGCATATGAGATTGCTGAATTTCTCATCAACCAGGGCGCTAATGTTCACGGAAGAAATTTCAATGGAAAGATAAGCGACTCGCCGATGGGTATCGCTGCTATGGCAAATAACGTAGGAATGTTGAAATTGCTGATCAAACATGGCGCTGATATTAATGCTGGAGACATCAAGGGTGTGACTCCTCTGATGAGAACAGCTATTGAAGACGATAACTCAGCAAGTCTTAGGCTTTTGTTAAGTCAACCTTTTATAGAAATAAATTCTCTGACTAATGACAAGAGATCTTGTCTCCATTTTCCAGAGATTTGGTACGTACAGTTTACCGCTGATGAACCTGAGTCTAATCTTCAAGATCTTCTGAATGCAGGTTGTGATGTCAATATTGTGAGCAATCATGGCGAATTACCAATTGATACTTATGGAGACAAAGAAATGTGCTGTGAGATTATGAAAAAGCATATTATTAAGCTGATGGCGGCTGGCTTTTACATCTGCGATAGGAATAAAGAAGTTGTTTCAGGAAGTGAATTAGGAAATTTTAGAGTTGAATGTGATACAGAAGTTGAAGTCATGAAGAATACTTATGGAATAATGGCTGGATTTTCCTTGTTTGATATACTGCACAAATCTTATCACAAACTGGCGCTGAGATTCAAACATGGAGATGAAGATAAGTTTGACGACAAAATGGCAGCAAAGTTTCCTCTTTACGCAGGAATGATTCAGTATCGCTTGGAAAAAGCTGGTCAACGAAGAGAATTGTTCATTCAAGTTGAAAATATTCTCTATAATATCTTTTCTAGATATCTTCCTGCTACTTTTATTCATGAAATGTTTTTTTATTTTAGTAACTTTGAATTGAGTAAATTGGTGGAAATTAAGTAAGCGGAAGATAAATTTTTCAATTGGTCATTTAATTTAATTTATCATTGGTTTCTTCGCAGTAAATTTATAAATTTTTACTCGAACTTTTGATTTTTATATGCTTGTAATAATTTTGTATTTTTATTCATTGAATTTGATAACTTTTTGACAATAAACGAAATGAGTTAAAGAATAATCATTTTTTAAATTATTTATTACTGTTAAATTGAATTTTAATAATTATTAATTTAATTGTTTAATTTTAAAATATGTGTAAAAATAATAAAGCAGAGAATTTACCTGACAATAATAATAATAATAATAATAGAAAATATATATATTCTCTAGAAATTTAAGATTTTAGGAAAATGTGTAAGTGTTTTTTTTTTTTTTTTTTTTTTTTCCGGTAGAAATACAAAATTTGAGAAATACTTGTTTTTGTAAAGTTTCCATATAGTCTAGTCAACAAGTTCAAAAACGTGTTAAATAGAAATAAAGCTCCTAAAAATATGTGCGATAGCTCATTCGATTTAGAATGACGTCTAGAAAAATGTTTTTTAAGGGTATATTAGCACATAAAAAATTGCGATTGTTATTAACAAAATAAGATAAAAAAAAAAGGTATTTAGTTTTTCGTTAATGACTTTTAAAATAATGATATTTAAGGAATTTTGAAAAAAGATCCTGAAAAAAGAGAAAATTTCCAATAATAAAGTCTAAACTCCCGGAAGTCTATCTATATTATTTATAATTTTTTTTTAACGCTGGAAACAGGGCTCCGCGAGAGCGTTACGGCATAGGCGCGCCGTCTAAAAAGCCGGTATATCACCTAAAATAATTTTTTTTTAATATTAAATAACAATTTAAAAATTTGAATAAATTATGGTGTAATCTAGACACTTGAACGAAAAAAACCTCGGTAAAAAAATTTTTTTTGTCGATTTTTCAAAAAGTTACACCATTGTTAATTAACTAATTTTTTTTGAATCTCTGTTTTTATAAATTACGGCATAAAAGTTTAAATAATAGGTCTATAAATTTTTCGCTTCGTGGAGCTCTTTTTATTTAGGTACTTAATAAAGCTATGCAAAAAAAATTTATTAAAGTTTATTATTTTGTTAATTAAAATTTTTTTAAATTAACTAAAAATGAAATTTCTAACTTACAGCCGATAAGGCCGTCTTTTTCATGAAGACAGGCTTAAGTACGAACATAAGACCGGACTATGAATACGACCCTTAGAAAAAAACTCTCTTATTTGGATGAAAAGTAAGGTTAATGTATTTTATAAGACCCTCTTACTTGAATATGAATACATCAGAAATATCCAATGCTCAAGCTTGTCTTAAGTTAAAATTATAAATATTTATCCCAGCCACATGTCTTAGCTAAGATCAAATTTTGAAGTATATCTTAAGAAAGCCGTATATGAATCTAAACGCTGCCTTAAGCTTGTGCTTAGGGTGCACTTACATTTAAGCCCGAACTATGAATACAGCTCTAAGAAACAATACTACTATTACTACTACTGTAATTGAAAGTTGTAAAAAATCTAAACTGAAACATAACCAATACTATTTAGTTAATTTTAACAACCAGTTGATAATCAATTTTTGTAATAAAAAATAATTAAAATCATGGAAAATCTTAGAGAAAAAATAAAAGACTTTATAATCTTCCATGACTTGTGCTACGAAGAAGTTCGTCAGTCAATAATGTCAAAAAAGTTATCTGTCGACACGGTGGTAAGAATTTATGAGAAAGATCAAATTAAAATTCCTTATTCAAAATTATTACCGGTAATCGGACCCAATTATTTCTTCGAATATACTATTCTTCACTTGGCTCTTTATGTAAATGATGATGAATTCGTAGACTTCCTCCTGGAGAACAATGCCGACACGGAGCTGAGGACAGAATATTTGGCACCGGTAATTTTATCGGCAATAAATTTGAACCGCTTGAAGTACGTGAAGAAATTAGTAGCAGCTGGTGCTGATGTCAATCAGATCATCTGTACAAAAGACACACATGAGGAATATAGTGGTAGGCTTAATAATGAAAATAATTATAATACTCATCTTCATTATAATGAGTATACACCTCTAGAATTTGCTGTCAATCAGAATGCATATGAGATTGCTGAATTTCTCATCAACCAGGGCGCTAATGTTCACGGAAGAAATTTCAATGGAAAGATAAGCGACTCGCCGATGGGTATCGCTGCTTTGGCAAATAACGTAGGAATGTTGAAATTGCTGATCAAACATGGCGCTGATGTTAATGCTGGAGACATCAATGGCGTGACTCCTCTGATGAAAGCAGCTTTTGAAGACGACAACTCAGCAACTCTTAGGTTTTTGTTAAGTCAACCTTTTATAGAAATAAATTCTCTGACTAATGACAAGAGATCTTGTCTCCATTTTCCAGAGATTTGGTACGTACAGTTTACCGCTGATGAACCTGAGTCTAATCTTCAAGATCTTCTGAATGCAGGTTGTGATGTCAATATTGTGAGCAATCATGGCGAATTACCAATTGATACTTATGGAGACAAAGAAATGTGCTGTGAGATTATGAAAAAGCATATTATTAAGCTGATGGCGGCTGGCTTTTACATCTGCGATAGGAATAAAGAAGTTGTTTCAGGAAGTGAATTAAGAAATTTTAGAGTTGAATGTGATACAGAAGTTGAAGTCATGAAGAATACTTATGGAATAATGGCTGGATTTTCCTTGTTTGATATACTGCACAAATCTTATCACAAACTGGCGCTGAGATTCAAACATGGAGATGAAGATAAGTTTGACGACAAAATGGCAGCAAAGTTTCCTCTTTACGCAGGAATGATTCAGTATCGCTTGGAAAAAGCTGGTCAACGAAGAAAATTGTTCAATCAAGTTGAAAATATTCTCTATAAAATCTTTTCTAGATATCTTCCTGCTACTTTTATTCATGAAATGTTTTTTTATTTTAGTAACTTTGAATTGAGTAAATTGGTGGAAATTAAGTAAGCGGAAGATAAATTTCATTATTGGTCATTTAATTTTATTCATCATTGGTTTCTCTTCAGTAAATTTATACATTTTTGGTTGAACTTTCAATACCTATTTATATGCTTGTAATAGTTTTGTATTTTTGCTAATTAAATCTGATACTTTTTTAATAATAAAATAATTGACTTGGAAATTAATCATTTTTAAATTTATTTATTATTGTTATATCGAATTTTTATAATTATTAATTTAATTGTTTAATTTTAAAATATGTGTGAAAATAATAAAACAAAAGAACTGACGTGATTATAATAATAACAAAAAACATATATTTTATAGAAATTTATGATTTTATGAAAATGTCTGTATTTTTTAATTTCCCAATAAAAAAATTGAGAATTTTCCACTAGAGGAAAGTTATTGATTTTGGTCTGATTTTTGAAAGTCAAGTTTTCATCAAATCTCCATGTTTTGAGGTCCCAGGAAGCTATGCTGACTATTCCCGCTGGAGTGTCCGGCCGGTCTTGTCTGTGTGTGTTGATGTATGTATGTGTGCAAATAAATTTCTGACGTACGGTTTCTCAAAAACGAATCAACTGATTGAATTCTATGACACCTCATTCGAAAGGATTTATCTAAACTTAGTTCTGATTAGACTTGAGAGTTAATCCATCGAGCCGTTCCGAAGGAAATAAAAAAAAATGATAATTAATTTAGCAGATATTTTATAAATTTAAGAATTTTTTTAACAAATAAATTATTTCAAAGAAGTTGGGAAAAAAATTGACATTTAGAAAATTGAAAAAATAACTAACGCAATTTTTTAGAAATAATTTTTTGGAGCAAATTTATTTATTGAAAAAAATTAAAAAATAGTCAAGCGACTGCTATCTTTAATGTCATAAAAAAAAACCAAAAAAAAAGGTTTTTTTAAAATAACTTTAAAACGTGCGAAAAAATCATAGTGAATCTATGTACAAATTTTTTATGCTTAAAAAACTGCGTCGAATACATTTTTGAAAATGAAAATCAAACGACACATTCAAAAGTTATCGTTAATTAAAATTATCACAACTCTCTTGGCCAGTCCTACGCCTAAAATTGCCTACATACCCTGCAACTTCCTGACCAAATGTGATCTCAACATCCACAGATTCGGTAGAATCTGGCGCCAAGTTCCGTTCAAATTCGTTGTAAACGGAGCGCGAGACTACCGACTGTGTTTATTGTAAGCAGAGTGGTATTTTGAGGTTGCAAAATTTTATTTAATTCTACGGTACTTCTTGGTCCTAAATTTTATATTATAACAGTAATTCATGCTTTATTTTACTGATATTAATTAATTATATTCAATTATAACAATTAATCTACTTGAAATTATTAAATTTTATCAGCACAAACTATAGCAAGCTCAAAAATTTCGATCCTGACTTTTTTTCTATGTAAAAAGTGACATGCCACAGACTAAATAATTCGAGAATTCATGGTAATCTTCCAATAGATGGGAAACTACAGTTAAAAAAATACATTTCACAGCTTGCATCTACATCCGCCAGGGTGCGCTGGAATTGTTTTTACATAAACTGTAGCTTCAAGGGGATAGTTTGCTATAAAAAATGCAGCCAACGCGAGATTTAAGTTGGTACCAATTGTAAATTTTATTATAATTACAAAAATACTAAAATCTGAACAAAACAGTTTCACTGTAAAAATCGCGCCAAGTCCACGTTCATAAGACTATCAAGATAAAAAATTTCTTTTTCTTTACAAAAAGATATAAAATAAAAAATTAAAAAATCCAAGTAACCGATATGATTGTATTTGATTTTCGGAAATAAAAAAAAATTTTATTGTAAATTTGAAAATTAAAAAAAAAATTTTAGAACGTACTTGGTGTGCGTCATTGTGTATTTCAATTTTTTTAAAGTCCTAGTAAATAGATTTTACAAATTTCATTAAAAGTAAAATATTTTGCAACCACGCACACTAAATACGTTCCAAAATTTTTTTTTTAATTTTCAAATTTACAATAAAATTTTTTTTAATTTCCGAAAATCAAATACAATCATATCGGTTACTTGGATTTTTTAATTTTTTTATTTTATATCTTTTTGTAAAGAAAAAAGAAATTTTTTTATCTTGATAGTCTTATGAACGTGGACTTGGCGCGATTTTTTTTACAGTGAAACTGTTTTGTTCAGATTTGAATTTAAATTAGGACAAACCAGGACATCTACCGGCGACTCCCGGGAACTACAGACACACAGCTACTCCACCACAAAGTACAGCGGCCGGATGAGAAAGTGCCCAGAGCCTAAGGAAATAACTTATAATATTTAGTTAATTTTAACAACCAGCGGATAATCAATTTTTGTCATAGAAAATTATTAAAGTCATGGACAATCTTAGAGAAAAAATAAAATACTTTATAATCTTCCATGACTTGTGCTACGAAGAAGTTCGTCAGTCAATAATGTCAAAAAAGTTATCTGTCGACACGGTGGTAAGAATTTATGAGAAAGATCGAATAAAAATTCCTCATTTAAAATTATTACCGCGAATCAGACCCAAAAAAGATTTCTTCGAATATACTATTCTTCACTTGGCTCTTTATGTACATGACGACGAATTCGTGGACTTCCTCTTGGAGAACAATGCCGACACGGAGCTGAGGACAGAACATTTGGCACCGGTAATATTATCGGCGATAAGTTTAAACCGCTTGAAGTACGTGAAAAAATTAGTAGCAGCTGGTGCTGATGTCAATCAGATTATCTCTGCAAAAGACACATATGAGGAATATAATGGTAGGCTTAATGATGAAGTTAATTATAATTTTCATCTTGATTATCCTGAGTATACACCTCTAGAATTTGCTGTCAATCAGAATGCATATGAGATTGCTGAATTTCTCATCAGCCAGGGCGCTGATGTTCATGAAAGAGATTTCAATGGAGAGATAAGCGACTCGCCGATGGGTATCGCTGCTATGGCAAATAACGTAGGAATGTTGAAATTGCTGATCAAACATGGCGCTGATGTTAATGCTGGAGACATCAATGGCGTGACTCCTCTGATGAAAGCAGCTATTGAAGACGATAACTCAGCAAGTCTTAGGTTTTTGTTAAGTCAACCTTTTATAGAAATAAATTCTCTGACTAATGACAAGAAATCTTGTCTCTACTTTCCAGAGATTTGGTACGTACAGATTACCGCTGATGAACCTGAGTCTAATCTTCAAGATCTTCTGAATGCAGGTTGTGATGTCAATATTGTGAGCAATCATGGCGAATTACCGATTGATACCTATGGAGACAAAGAAATGTGCTATGAGATTATGAAAAAGCATATTATTAAGCTGATGGCGGCTGGCTTTTACGTCTGCGATAGGAATGAAGAAGTTGTTTCAGGAAGTGAATTAAGAAATTTTAGAGTTGAATGTGATACAGAAGTTGAAGTCATGAAGAATACTTATGGAATAATGGCTGGATTTTCCTTGTTTGATATACTGCACAGATCTTATCACAAACTGGCGCTGAGATTCAAACATGGAGATGAAGATAAGTTTGACGACAAAATGGCGGCCAAGTTTCCTCTGTACGCAGGAATGATTAAGTATCGCTTGGAAAAAGCTGGCCAACGAAGAAAATTATTCAATCAAGTTGAAAATATTCTTTATAAAGTTTTTTCTAGATATCTTCCCGCTACTTTTATTCACGAAATGTTTTTTTATTTTAATAACTTTGAAATAAGTAAATTGGTAGAATAAATTAAGTAAGCGGAAGATAAGTTTTATTATTAATCATTTAATTTCATTTATCATTGGTTTCTTTTCAGTAAATTTATAATTTTTTTGGTGAACTTTGAATATTTACATGCTTGTGATAGTTTTGTAATTTTATAAATTAAATCTGATACTTTTTTTTATAATAAAAAAAATAAGATAGAAAAGAATCATTGTTTAACTTTTTTATTATTGAAATTTTAAATTTTTATAATCTTAAATTTAATTGTTTCATTTTTATAAAAAAAAATCTTTTTTCAATTTTAAAACTTTCCAATCTGGAAAAATTTTTTCTATATATATTATATTTTCATTAATCTAGAAAAATTAATATTATTATTATTTAACTCCATAGTTGTGGTTGCTGATTTGGTGTGTTTTATCCTTTGGCCGGTGGTGGGTTGGTGTAAACTTGCTGCCGGTAGAGGCGTGACTGAGGAGTCAGTGCTGCCACAGATAATTCTGAAAAATCTAAACTAAAACATAACCTATAATACTTAGTTAATTTCAAGAGCCAGCTTATCCTCAATTTTTGTGGTAAAAATAATTAAAGTCATGGACAATCCTAGAGAAAAAATAAAAGACTTTATAATCTTTCATGGCTTGAGCTACGAAGATGTTCGCGACTCAATAATGTCAAAAGAGTTACCTGTCAACATAGTGGTAAAAATTTATGAAAGAGATCGAATTAAAATTCCAAGTTTGAAATTCCTACCCCGAACTGGATACCATAATAATTTTTTCAAATATACTATTCTTCTCGTGGCTCTTCATGTAGACGACAGTGAATTCGTAGACTTCCTCCTGAAGAACAATGCCCACATGGAGCTGGAGACAGAAGATTTGGCAGTGGTAATTTTATCGGTCATTAGTATAAACAGCTTGAAGTACGTGAAGAAATTAGTGACAGCTGGTGCTGATGTCAATCAGATTATTTATGTAACAGAGCCACATGAGGAAGATATCGATTGGCCTAATGATGTAGGTTATTTTCATATGTATCATAAAGAGTATACACCTCTGGAATGTGCTGTGAATATGAAAGCATATGAGATCGCTGAATTTCTTATCAGCCAGGGCGCTAATGTTCACGGAAGAGATGGCAATGACGGAGACCTTCACGACTCGCCAATGGGTATCGCTGCTTCGTCAAATAACGTAGAAATGATTAAATTGCTGATCAAACATGGTGCTGATATCAATGTTAGAGACGAGAATCGTTTGACCCCTCTGATAAAAGCAGCTCTTGTAAACAATAATTCAGCAAGTCGCAGGTTTTTGCTAAGTCATCCTTTTATAGAAATAAATTCTCTGACTAATGACAAGAGTTCTTGTCTTCACTTTCCAGATATTTGGAATGACACTGGTGATCCTGTATCTAGTCTTCAAGATCTTCTGGATGCAGGTTGTGATGTGAATATTGTGAACAGTCGTGGTAAGTTACCAATTGATACCTATGGAGACAAAAGAAGGTGCCGTGAGGTTATGAAGAAGCATATTGTTAAGCTGATGGCGGCTGGCTTTTACATCTGCGATAAGAATAAAGAAGTTGTATCAGGAAGTGAATTAGGAAATTTCAGAGTTGAATGTGATACAGAAGTTGAAGTCATGAAGAATACTTATGGAATAATGGCTGGATTTTCCTTGTTTGATATACTGCACAGATCTTATCACAAACTGGCGCTGAGGTACAAGGATGGAGATGAAGATAAGTTTGACGACAAAATGGCGGCCAAGTTTCCTCTGTACGCAGGAATGATTAAGTATCGCTTGGAAAAAGCTGGTCAACGAGGAAAATTGTTCAGTCAGGTTGAAAATATTCTCTATGAAATTTTTTCTAGATATCTTCCTGCTACTTTTATTCATGAAATGTTTTTTTATTTTAGTAACTTTGAATTGAGTAAATTAGTGAAAAATAAGTAGGAAGATAAGTTTTATTATTAATCATTTAATTTCATTTATCATTGGTTTCCTTTCAGTAAATTTATAAATTTTTTGGTGAACTGTGAATATTTATATGCTTGTAAAAGTTTTGTATTTTTATTAATTAAACCTGATACTTTTTTTTATAATAAAAAAAATAAGATAGAGAAGAATCATTGTTTAATTTTTTTATTATTGAAATTTTGAATTTTTATATTCCTAAATTTAATTGTTTCATTTTTATAAAAAAAAAAAATCTTTTCTTAATTTTAAAACTTTCTAGTCTAGGAAGTAAATTTTTC
>NC_058163.1:2085827-2186132 GCF_020080835.1 Cotesia glomerata | reverse complement strand
AGTGATTTCTAAGTTGAAAAATTACTCACAATAGTGTTTTTTAAAAAATAAAGTTGATTTGAATACTTTAAGGTACCCTTTACTTGAAGAGTTCACGATTTCAGTCCAATCGCAATGAATCCAAAATAATCTGTAATTCCTCAAATATATTCATCAGAATTTGTGCAAGCTATGTTTATATTATGATTTTTAAAAAGAAATCATTTAAATTAATGTTTTTAAAAAAATAAAGTCAATTTGAATACTCTACGATAGCACCCCCACTTGAAAAATCCTCGATTTTTGGTCCAAACGCAATAAATCGAAAGTTCTCTGTAATTCTTCGAATATAACCATCAAAATTCGTGCATGCCATATTTAAACAGTGATTTCTGTGAAAAAATTACTTAAAATAATGTTCTTTAGAAAATAAAGTCGATTTGAATACTTTACGATAGTACCCTCACTTGGAAAATATTCGATTTTCGGTCCAAACGCAATAAATCCAAAGTTATCAGTTATTCTCTGAATATAACCATCAGAATATGTGCAAGCCATGTTTATACGGTGATTCCTGTGAAAAAATTACTTACAATAATGTGCTTTTAAAAATAAAGTCGATTTGAATACTTTAAGGAACTACCCTCACTCGGAAAATTGTAGATTTTCGGTCCAAACGCAATGAATCTAAAATAATCAGTAATTTCTCGAATATAATCATCAGAATTCGTGCAAGCCATGTTTACACAGTGATTTCTGTAAAAAAATTACTTAAGATAATGTCCCTTAAATAAATAATAGTTTAAAAAAACTAAAAACACGCTTTTTATAGAAAACCAAACTAAAAAATAGAAAATAAATTTTAATAAATTTAAATTAAGAATAGTGTTAAAAATTTCAATAAATATAAATTAATAATAGTGTAAATAAAAATGTATTTTTATTTTAAAAAGCGTGGGGTGCATGGTGTCAATAGTTATAAATATTTTATTGACAGATATGAGTAGAGTGATTATCATTTTGATATCTTAAAAAGCACCCCACGCTTTTTTTAAAATAAAATACATTTTTTTATTTACACTATTATTAATTTATATTTATTGAAATTTTTAACACTATTCTTAATTTAAATTTATTAAAATTTATTTTCTATTTTAGTTTGGTTTTCTATAAAAAGCGTGTTTTTAGTTTTTTTAAACTATTATTTATTTTTTACTTTTTAGTTTGGTTTATTTATAAAAGCGTGATTTTTTAGTTTTTTTAAACTATTATTTGTTGATTATCAAAAATATTCAGGCGCGCAAATTACCCACGGAGAGTTACATACTGACAAACTGACATACAAGTGAAGCTAATATAAAGCGTGTAAAAAACCTACGGAGGAAAACACCTGGTTTCGAAATATAACTTCGGGATGGTCATCAGAGGATTCCGGGTTTATGTACGGGTTTATCTGTGCCATTCCCGATGAAAACCTACGGAGGAAAACACCTGGTTTCGAAGTATAACTTCGGGATGGTCATCAGAGGATTCCGGGTTGATGTACGGGTCTATCTGTGCCATTCCCGATGAAAACCTACGGAGGAAAACACCTGGTTTCGAGATATAACTTCGGGATGGTCATCAGAGGATTCCGGGTTAATGTACGGGTTTATCTGTGCTATTCCCGATGAAAACCTACGGAGGAAAACACCTGGTTTCGAGATATAACTTCGGGATGGTCATCAGAGGATTCCGGGTTGATGTACGGGTTTATCTGTGCCATTCCCGATGAAAACCTACGGAAGAAAACACCTGGTTTCGAAATATAACTTCGAGATGGTCATCAGAGGATTCCGGGTTGATGTACGGGTTTATCTGTGCCATTCCCGATGAAAACCTACGGAGGAAAACACCTGGTTTCGAAATATAACTTCGGGATGGTCATCAGAGGATTCCGGGTTAATGTACGGGTTTATCTGTGCCATTCCCGATGAAAATCTACGGAGGAAAACACCTGGTTTCGAGATATAACTTCGGGATGGTCATCAGAGGATTCCGGGTTGATGTACAGGTTTATCTGTGCCATTCCCGATGAAAACCTACGGAGGAAAACACCTGGTTTCGAAATATAACTTCGGGATGGTCATCAGAGGATTCCGGGTTGATGTACGGGTTTATCTGTGCCATTCCCGATGAAAACCTACGGAGGAAAACACCTGGTTTCGAGATATAACTTCGGGATGGTCATCAGAGGATGACTAGGAAGGTCATCACCTGGGTTCTAGGTTGATAATAATCAAAATTTAAATAATATCATTATGGTAGTCTCTTTATGCGAAGGAGAGTTACATACTGACAAACTGACAAACTGACAAACTGACAAACTGACAAACTGACAAACTGACAAACTGACAAACTGACAAACTGACATACAAGTGAAGCTAATAAAAAGCGTGTAAAAATAAAGTCGATTTGAATACTTTACGATAGCACCCTCACTTGAAAAATCGTCGATTTTCGCCCAAACGCAATAAATTGAAAGTTCTCTGTAATTCTTCGAATTTAACCATCAAAATTTGTGCAAGCCATGTTAAGACAGTGATTTCTGTGAAAAAATGACATAAAATAATGTTCTTTGAAAAATAAAGTCGATTTGAATACTTTACGATAGTACCCTTACCTGGAAAATCGTCGATTTTCGGTCCAAACGCAATGAATCCGAAAAAATCAGTAATTACTCGAATATAACCATCAGAATTGGTGCAAGCCATGTTTATACAGTGATGTCTGTAAAAAAATTACTTAAAATGACTGAAATCATGTGAAAGTCGATTTGAATCCTTTACATGTTCATACCTTAAACAATCGTCGATTTTGGTCCAAACGCAATGAATCCAAAATATGTGAAGTTTCTGTGAATATTACTATAAGAATTTGCAAGCCATGTTTATACAGTGATTTCTGTGAAAAAATTACTTCAAATTATGTTCTCTTGAAAAATAAAGTCGATTTGAATACTTGAAGGAAGTACCTCACTCTGAAAAATCGTCGATTTTTGGTCCAAACCCAATGAATCCAAAATAATTAGTAATTTCTCGAATATAACCATCAGAATTTGGGCATGCCATGTATATACAGTAATTTTTGTGAAAAAATGACTTAAAAATTAGTGTTCTTTAAAAAATAAAGTCGATTTTGAATACTTTACGATAGTACCCTTACCCGGAATATCGTCGATTTTCGGTCCAAACGCAATAAATTTAAAATAATCAGTAATTTCTCGAATATTACCATCAGAGATCAGTGCAAACCATGTTTATACAGTGATTACTGTGAAAAAATGACTTAGAATAATGTTCTTTAAAAAATAAAGTCGATTTGAATACTTTACGATAGTACCCTTACCTGAAAAATCGTCGATTTTTGGTCCAAATGCAATGAATCCAAAATAATCAGTAATTTCTCGAATATAACCATCAGAATTCGTGCAAGCCATGTTTATAGAGTGTTTTCTTCTAAAAAATTACTAAAAATAATGTTCTTCAAAAAATAAAGTCGATTTGAATACTTTAAGGAAGTACCTTTACCTGGAAAATCGTCGATTTCCCGTCCAAACGCAATAAATCCAAAGTAATCAGTAATTTCTCGAATATAATCATCAGAATTTCTGCAAGCCATGTTTATACATTGATTTTTATCGAAAAATTACTTGAAATAATGTTCTTCATAAAATAAAGTCGATTTGAATACTTTAAGGAAGTACCCTCACTCGGAAATTCGTCGATTTTCGGTCCAAACGCAATAAATCCAAAGTCATCTGTAATTCTTTGAATATAACCATCAGAATTTGTGCAAGCCATGTTTATACAGTGATTTCTGTGAAAAAATTACTTATAATAATGTTCTATTAATAATAAAGTCGATTTGAATACTTTAAGGGAACACCCTTACTTGGAAAATCGTCGATTTTCGGTCCAAACCCAATGAATCCAAAATAATCAGTATTTTCTCGAATATAACCATTAGAATTTTCGCAAGTCATGTTTATACAGTGATTTCTGTGGAAAAATTACTTAAAATAATGTTCTTTGAAAAATAAAGTCGATTTGAATACTTTAAGGAAGCATCCTCACTTAGAAAATCGTCGATTTTCGGTTCAAATGCGACCTCTTCGAAATAATTGGCAATCCCAACAGGATTACTATTAAAATTTGTTTAATCTATGTTTATAAAATAATTTATGAGGAAATATTATCGACAGGTATTCAATTATCCAAATTAAGTCGATTTGAATATGTTACAATCGGTTCTCTCACCCGAAAAATAGTCGATTTTTACTCTAAGCGCGACCACTTCGTATTAATTGGCAATTCCATCAGGATTACCATCAAAATTTGTTTAATCTATGTTTATACAGTGATTCTTGTGGTAAAAGTAGAAACAGGTATTCAATTCTCCAAATTAAGTCGATTTGAATATGTTACAATTGGTACCCTCACCCGAAAAATAGTCGATTTTCGCTCCAATCTCGACAATCTTGAAATAATTGGCAATTCCATCTAGATTACCATTAAAATTCGTTCAATCTATGTTCATACAGTGATTTTTGTGGAAAAAGTAAAGTAAATGATATAAAATTTAAAATTAAGTTGATTTGAATATGTTACAATGGGTACCTTTGCCTGAAAAATTGTCGATTTTTTCTCTAAGAGCGATTAACTCGAAATAATTGGCAATTCCATCAGGATTACCATTAAATTTAGTCCATTCTATTTTTAGACCGTAATTCTTGTGGTAAAAGTGGAGACAGGTATTCAAATATCCAAATTAAGTCGATTTGAATATGTTACAACGGGTACCCAAACCCGAAAACTGGTCGATTATCGCTCCTAACCCAACCAACTCGAAATAATTGGCAATTCCATAATGATTTCTATTAAAATTTGCGTGATCTATGTTTATACATTAATTCTTGTAGAAAAAGTGGAGTAAATGATGTAAATTTTGAAATTAAGTCAATTTGAAGATATTACAATGAGTACCCTCACCCGAAAAACGGTCGATTTCCGCTCACAACCCGACCAACTCGAAATAATTTGCAATTCCAACTGGATTACCATCAAAATTCGTTCAATCTTTGTTTAGACAGTGATTCTTGTGGAAAAAGTGGAGACAGGTATTCAATTATCCAAATGAACTCGATTTGAATATGTTGCAATGGCTACCCAAACTCAAAAACTGGTCGATTTTCGCTCCAAACGCGACCAACTCGAAATAATTGGCAATTCCATCAGGATTACTATCAAAATTTGCATAATCGATGTTTATACAGCGATTTTGTTGGGAAAAGTCGAGTAAATTATGTAAATTCTGAAATTAAGTCGATTTGAATATGTTACAATGGGTACCCTAACGCGAAAAATGGTCGGGTTTCACTCCAAACGCGACCAACTCGGAAAAATTCACAATTTCATCAGGATTACCTAAAAAATTCGTCCCATATATGTTGAGACAGTGAATTTTGTGGTAAAAAGTGGAGACAGCTATTCAGTTATCGAAATTAAGTCAAGTTATGTGAAGTAATCTCTTGAACGATTTGACCGAAATCATGTGAAATTATGTGAAGTTATGTGAAGTTATCTCTTGAACGAATCAACTGAAATAATGTGAAATTATGTGAAATTATGTGAAATTATGGTCGATTTCCGCTCCAAACGCGACCAACTCGAAATAATTTGAAATTCCATTAAGATTACCATCAAAATTCGAGCAATCTATGTTTAGACTGTGATTCTTGTGGAAAAAGCGGAGACCGGTATTTAAGTATCCAAGGTAAGTCGATTTAAATTTGTTACAATGGGTACCCTTACCCAAAAAATGGTCGATTTTTACTTTAAGCGCGACCACTTCGTATTAATTGGCAATTCCATCAGGATTACCATCAAAATTTGTTTAATCTATGTTTATACAGTGATTCTTGTGGTAAAAGTAGAAACAGGTATTCAAATATCCAAAGTAAGTCGATTTGAATATGTTACAATGGGTACTTTTACCCGAAAAATGGTGTATTTTCGCTCCAAACGCGACCAACTCGACATAATTGGCAATTCCATCAGGATTCTTATCAAAATTCGTTCAATCTTTGTTTAGACAGTGATTCTTGTGGAAAAAGTGGAGACAGGTATTCAATTATCCAAATGTACTCGATTTGAATATGTTACAATGGCTACCCAAACTCAAAAACTGGTCGATTTTCGCTCCAAACGCGACCAACTCGAAATAATTGGCAATTCCATCAGGATTACTATTAAAATTCGTTTAATCTATGTTACTACGGTGATTCTTGTGGAAACAGTGGAGACAGGTCTTCAATTATTCAAATTCATTTGATTTGAATTTGATACAATGGGTACCCTCACCCGAAAAATGGTCGATTTTTGCTCTAAGCGTGACTAACTCGAACTAATTGGCAATTCCATCAGGATTACCACTAAAATTCGTTCAATCTATGTTTATACAGTGATTGTTGTGGAAACAGTGGAGACAGGTCTTCAATTATTCAAATTCAGTTGATTTGAATATGTTACAATGGGTACTCTCACCCGAAAACTGGTCGATTTTCGCTCTAAACGCAATAAATCCAAAGCAATCGGTAATTATTCGAATATAACCATCAGAATTTGCTTAAGCCATGTTTCTATAGTGATTTCTGTGAAAAAAAAATACTAAAAATAATGTTCTTTAATGAATAAAGTCGATTTGAATACTTTACGACAGTACCTTCACCTGGAAAATCGTCGATTTTTGGTCCAAACGCAATAAATCCAAAGTAATCGGTAATTCCTCGAATACTACCATTAGAATTCTTGCAAGCCATGTTTATATAGTGATTTCTGTGATTAGCAATTTATTCATTAATTAATTATTTCTGCATGTTTTTAGAATTTTCAACTTTTTACTTTTTACGTTTACTTCGACCATATTTAGACCTCTATTTAACGATTCTATTATATTTATTATTATTTCTGGATAATTCAGGACTTGTTTATAATGATTACTCACTGATTCATCAGATTTCCGCTTAATTTCTAACAATTCCATCAAGTTCACGACTCTCCTTTACGATTTAGAATTGAAGCTTTAAAAATTTTATTTTCATTCCAGCCTTTTTGGACAACGTTGGATTCTAATTATTAACAATTTGGACACATTTCCGACTCTTTTATAAAGATACTATTAAAAAATGAACTATTTAAAAATTTTGCTGAAATGGCTCAGTAATTCTCAGTTGTTTTTTTTTTTTTTTTTTTTTTATGACACAAGACACAATTTTTTCTGTTAAAATAAATAATTATCCATTTATATTCTATGAATTTGAATTGACTTATTGTTATCACTGGTTAAAAATATTGATTAAAAAGAATTAAAAATGATGAAATTTGAATACTTTTGAATACTATCCATTTTTTTTTTCATGTATATATAGATATACAGTTTACATGGGTTGACTGATTTCCAATACTTTTCAATCAATATTCTTAATCAGGGATTCTATCGACTTATTGAAAACTATATAACAAGCGTTTTTAGTTGGTTTAATTTTTTTTTACATCTTTTTTGGTAAGCCTTACTTTTATTTTATATTTGTTCAGTTAAAAAATTTATTTGATTTTTAGATAAATTTAAGTCTAATAAACGAGGACTATGCGCGATTTTTACACAATGAAACTGTTTTTTTGTTCCGATTTATAATATTAGCGACATCGCGGTAAAAATATATAATTTAAAAGTATTAATATTGTGCTGCCATCTGTGACAGAATTTTTAAACTGTGATTTTGAGACATGCGCATTAAAATGGTTAAAAAAAAACCTAGTAGTCCCAGCAGCTGTTGATTGTCGTTGGGGACAGCTGCAATTATTTATATATATGTATATATATATATATTCTTTTTTTGATCTAAATATATACAAAAAAAAAAAAATAATCATTGAAATTTTATTTATAAAATGACCTTTTGGTTATTAATTATTTGTTATTTATTTATTTCAGTGGTTTAAATTGAAATGTGTTGATTGAAATTATTTGTTATTTATTAGTTTATTAATTTTGTTGGTGATATTTATGCATTTATTAAATCGGCTTTGGGGTTATATTTGGAATGGCTCAGTTAAAGGAATTTTCTGAGAATAAAGGGTCTGAGGTTGAAGAGGTTTTTAGTGACAGTGATGTTAAGAGCTTTATCAAAGGTAAAGAAAATAATGATAGCAATGCTGAGATGAACTGTGGAGAAAAAACTCCTGTACAAAACAGAAGCACAAATAAAAATAATTCGATATTCAATACTATTTCGAAAATCGTTAATCGCTCTACTAAGGTAATTTTGGTTTTTTTAATTAATATTTAAGTATTTAATTGTTTTTATTATTTTTGATTCTGATTATTCTGATAGTAAATTTTTAGTTGATTTATTTTTTTTCTCGAGTAATTATTTCTGAAGTAATTTAAAAATATAATCTGGATAATCAAAATTCCAATATAATAAATGATAACTGTTATTTTTAGGTCCCAGAGATCACGGATTTTAAAATAGTAAAGCCGATAAGCCGAGGAGCCTTCGGGAAAGTTTTTTTGGGCTACAAGAAAACGAACCCAGACCAAGTTTACGCAATAAAAGTAATGAAAAAGAACGAGATGATCCACAAGAACATGGCTTCGCAGGTAGTAATCGAGCGTAACGCTCTTGCAATCGCCCACAGTCCATACTGCGTCCAGCTTTTCTACTCCCTGCAATCTCACAGCTGCATCTACCTGGTGATGGAATACATGGTCGGCGGGGACTTGAAAAGCTTCCTGGGTAATGTAGGCTACATGGACGAGTCAATGGCAATGTTCTACACTGCGGAAGTTTGCCTCGCCTTGGAGTACCTTCATTCTCACGGAATAGTCCACAGAGACCTAAAGCCGGACAACATGCTTCTTTCTCGAGAAGGCCACGTTAAGCTCACCGATTTTGGGTTGAGTCGCATCAATGCTCTTCACCGTGATTTAGAAATCTCTGACCTCGTAAATCATACTCCCACTACTGCAAATTTCTTAGCTCGGACACCTGGACAATTGTTATCGCTTACCTCTCACTTGTCATTTGGCTCCGGCAAATCTTCAATAGACCTCGACGGGTCCATTACTGAAATTGACACTTCAGTATCTCAAAATTTACTATCAGTTTTGGAGAAAAACGCCGACAGCAGCCACATGTCTGGGATCGACCCGTTTCAATCAGCAGGTGACATTGAGTACGACGCTGGTGTAATAGTTGATCAAGTTTTCGAGGGACCCAGTGGAGGAAGCAGCTACCACACCGCTGAATCCTCGAGAAAGTTATCTACAACTAACAGAGACACAGAGTCGACTTTTGAGGGTGACTCCAGAAGCTCCACAAACAGTCCTTCTAATTTTTTGGTCTCGTTTTCTCGAGGAACTAAAAGGAAAAGAGGCTCATCCTCGACGGGACTCACCAGGGAAATTCTTTTGATTGGCCTGGATGCTAATTCAACCCCCAAAAGACCCAACAGAGGACTATTGTTGACCAGGACAGGAAGCTTTAGTGGAGAAATTCTCGGAAGAATAGACGAAAATCCAGAAACCGGAAAATACAAAAATGAAGCTCGAGTTGCTTTTAGTACTCCGGTTTCTTCTTATTCTTCTTGTTCTCATTTTTCTAGACAAGGATTAGGACATGAATTGGGGGGTGGTCTAGGAAAAGATAAAAAAGAGACGAGATTTGAGCTTCCAGAGACATCTTCTGCTGGAGAACGGTCACCACAAGGAATTTCTCCGATAAAAACTCCTGCGGGAAGTTTACAAGATGCTAATTTTACACCATATAGAACTCCAAAAAGTGTAAGAAGAGGAGGAGACAAGTCCGACAGCAGGATTCTTGGAACTCCTGATTATTTGGCACCGGAGTTACTCAGGAAGCAAGGCCATGGCGCTGCGGTAGACTGGTGGGCGCTGGGGGTCTGTTTATATGAATTTTGTACGGGGATTCCCCCTTTTAATGATGAGACACCACAGAAGGTTTTTGAGAATATTTTAAAGAGGGACATTCCTTGGCCTGAAGGCGATGAGATTTTGGGAAAACACGCGATTCAAGCGATTGATAGCTTGTTGACGTTGGATCAAAAGGATAGGCCGACGGCTAAGGAGGTCAGGAAAATGGAGTTTTTTAGTGGATTTCCTTGGGATAAACCTGAAGAAGCTGTGCCTCCTTTTGTACCCAAGCCTGATGATAATTGGGATACTTGCTATTTTCAAGGTAACCTATTTTATCGTTATTTTTTTCTCAAAGTATTATTATTATTGTTTTTTTTTTTTTTAATCAATAAATGCTTAAATATTTTTTCAGCTCGAAATATAATGCAGCATCTAAATGTTAGCAGCTGTGAAAGTTGAACAAAGCCAAGGGTTTCTGCAGTGTGTAAAATAAATGATTCTTGTAGTAAACCTTATTTTTTTTTAATGAATTGTATGTAATAATAATATAAAATAATATAATTAATTTTAATAATACACGAATTATTGTACTGATATTGTAATGAAACTTAATTTTTTATACGAAAGATAAACTTATACACATATATAGTTATAATTAAATATAAGTAGTCTCATTTAATCATTATTTAAATGCCCAGTCTTCTATTGGATTGATAAATAAGGGACGTTTATTATTGTTAATATTAATGTTATTATTGTTTTTATTATTATTATTATTATTATTATTATATTATATCTATTTTAGATTCTTGTAAATCCAAGGGAGAAAGTGAGTTACTCGTGTATAAACTCCTGGGTATTGTCCTTTTCCACACCCAATTCCCCAGCTTACTATTCCGACTTGTGTCCATCTGCCATCGTTTACCATTAATGGTCCACCACTGTCACCCTAAAAATCAAAATATCAATATAATATTTTATAAAATCTTTAAGAATTTTTTAGTAAAAATTTTATTTTATGAAAAAAAAAAAAAAAAATTTTTAAAAATAAAATCTTACAGAACACGAATCTTTAGCAGCACGTCCAGCACAAAGAAAACTGTCAACAATACCACCAGGTGCTGCTGCGCCATATTTAACTTTACATTCTGCGTTAGACCATACTGGAATGGCAACCTCTTGTAATACAGCTGGTTGAGGTCCACCTGAAAAAATTTTATTAAACATAATAATATTTATATTTTCAATATTAATAAAATCTTTTCACTTGAAAGGATTATATTTTAAAATTCAAAAACCCCGCGCTCAACCCAAGACCCGCCATCTTGAAATCTGAAATCTAACCCCAAGCGCCATCTTAAAAACTTTAAAAACTCATTCCAGAAACAGAATCACAATGTTTCCGAAGAAATCGCTAATGCGAACAAGGCAACGGTTTCGTTTTCTAAAAATAAGGTTAAAAAATTTTATTCCGAAACCGCTACTAATATTATTAATTGATTGATAAATAAATAGTATTAGGTACTTAATTGAAAAAATCTTTGAATTAGAAATAAAAAAAAAAAAAAAACATACTTTCTCGGAGAGATCCCCACCCGATAACAGTAGCAACTTTATTGTTGTACAATTGAGAGCCGGTTGGCAGGCAAATTGGCCTAATAAGCTCTGTATATTCCACGGGCTCATTCACAGTCAACAAAGCTACGTCGTTGTAAAGTGTCCTGGCGTCAAAGCCTTTATGCCTGACAACTCTTCTGACACGCCTTTCTACGTGACGGATTTCCGTGGTAGTCTTTATGTTGTAGTCTCCAAGTCTCACAGTGAGTCTTGCTACATCCCAAGAGTTCATGCTGAAAAAATGGAAAAACGGTAAGTTTTATAATTTACAACCTAAATAAAGTAATAATAAATAAATAATAAAAATAAAAATGATGATGGTGATGACAATAATTGTAGATAACTCACTGAGCAACACAATGGGCGGCAGTAAGTATATGTTTATCGCTGATGAGTGATCCGCCACAAACCTGTCTTCCAGCGTTAAAAAGCGCGGCGATCCAAGGCCACTCGCCGGGATCAGCATTGTGACCACCAACAATTCTTTTGTCTTGCTCCTGATCCCCGTTCTTGGCCCCGCACTCCGAGGAGCTGACAATCGTCGTGCTTGTGGTCGTTGTTACAGGTTTTGTTGTGGTGGCACCTGGCCACCAGCCGGGTTTTTTAGTCGGCCAGGTTGTTGAACTTGGCTTTTTGCTGGTCATCGTCACTGATGATGAAGAAGAAGATGATGATGATGGTGGCGGCTTCGAGCTAGAAGCAGGATACCCATCTGATAATGGCCTCGAGGAGCTCGATGTTGTCTGCATAGAAGATGAAGATGATGAGGGATGAGTGGGGAGAGGTGGAATTGTGTGATGGGGTGGATGGGTCGGCAATGCAGGTGGCCATGAGCCTATCGGTGGTGATTGAGGGCCCAGTTCGATTGGCTTATCGTGTGATTCGTATTCCTGAAACAATGTAAGTATTTTAATTTTTAATTTATAAAAAAATTAATACCAATAAAACGGATTTGCAGTGATTAATAAATTATTAAATCTTAATAAATATTTAAAAATAATAATAATAACAGTAAAGTTTATTAAGATTTTTTTTTCTTAAATATTGTAAAAAGTTTACTTCGGGATCTTCAACAGGAACAGATGCTGGAGCTAACGTCGTTGATGGCCCTCCTGAACAACATATACCGTAACCCATTCTTCCGTCACTCCGGGTGTAGCTGCATGTGTCGTAGACTCCGAGGATCCAGCCGTCAAGAGCCCCAAGATCCGGAATTTTAAAGTACGGGTAACATTCTTTGAAAGTTGTACAATTACCCACTTCACCTTTTGACGTCAAGCATCGCCCTCCTGGTTGTTTTTTTCCCGTCCAATCTAAACTACGGGCTACTGGACGCGGTTCTGTTGATACTTAAATTTTTTTAATAAATTCTCAATATAGTTATAATAAATAAAAAAAATAAAAATAAATTAATTAATTTTAGACAACTCTACTATAACTTGACAAACTTATACAAAATAAGAACTTGTCGCGTCATTACTTATAACTAAAAATCGGCATTTAATGAATTTTCTTTTAGTATTGATATAAATTGAATACGTGTAAAAATTTGACACGATTTAAAAAACATTAGAACACTTTGAACGCGTATATAAATAACATGTAAAACCTCAATAAACACATGCACTTATAACATTATTATTGCAGACGTGAAATCGGTACGCTAGAAAACGCGTCATGAATACACAATGATTTTTTTTTTTTTTTAATTTCTACGACATTTTTTGTAGTTCAAGGTCAATGTCAATGTCAACAAAAACAATCAATAGTAAACAATATAGTAATAATTTAATTAGGGATAATTAAAAATAATATCAACAATTTTTACCTTCCAGGACAACAGCGTCTTCGAAACAATAACAACAACAACACCAACAAAAGAAAAGTGTTATTAAACGAAAAGTCATTTTGAGGGTCATGATCACAAAACTTTCATTGAATGTCAATAAGTGAGTAGTTAATATATTTTTATTTTATTTTATTTTATTTTATTTTATTTAATAAGGAAAATAACGAAAATTAATAAACAAATGACTGACTCAATAATTTTCGATGGAATAATAAAAACAGGTAGGTTCGGTAGTCAGGATAAGACTAAACCGTCTTCCAAGGCGCGTCTTCTTTATAACGGGTTAACCCTTCTCCTTCTGTTCTTCATAATTCTAGCTTCTATTTCACCCCAAGGTATCGTTTGTCTTAGTCAAGGTATTTAGCAAAAAAATTTGTTAGAACAAGATTAAAATTCATCGAGTAACCTTGAAAAGGGCAATAAACTTTGAAGAAAATGGTTGTTTATGGTTACTTTTAAAATATAAAGAAAAATTATTTGTAGAAAATTTCATTGAAGATAAAAAAAAGTCTGATACAAAATTTTTATAGAATAAATCGTTAAAAATTTTTTGGTATTTTAGATGACTTTTTAAATAGAAAATATAAAAGAAAAATGATTTTTGTAAGAGGAGAATTTTATGGCGGGCAAATAAAATTTTACGCAAAATTTTTATAGGACAAGTCATTAAAAAATTATGGCCTTTTAAACTTTTTTTAAGAAAAAATCCAAATAATGTTGGGTGGAAAAAACTCGATGGATTTTGTAAAAAAAAAAAAAATAAGTAAAATAATCCATTAAAAGTTAAGTGGGGAAAAAAAAAATAACTAAAGTGACTGTACAGGACGACTTATTTTATTTATCTTCTCGAGGTCTGGAAAAGGACTTGGATTCGCGTGATCTCCAAGAAAATGGATATCTAGTTGCAAAAATAAAATATAAATATATATTCAACAGCAAGTAGATGATGATAGAGGTTTTATTTTTTATTTACTTATTTTTTCCACTTAGAAGACGTTGATCTGGGGGGGTAATCGATAAAGGGAAGTTTAACAACCCGTCAAACCGGACTTACTAACCAAAATAATCTTCTGGTTAATAAAAAGGTTTCTTAATTTTTTGCAGGCTGTTTTTTATTTTTTTTCTTTTTACTTTTTAACAATTGTTTATAGTTTATATAAACAAACTTCCCCACAATTAGCATAAGATTAGAAAAAAAATCGCCCGCGGCTACTCTATTCAGATAATAACGGGGCTTAAGATCAAAAAAGAGAAATTTATTTACACTCAAAAAACGAATTTGAGTGACGTTTGTCATAGATTATAAAATTAAATGCAAATTAGTGTTTTAATAAGCCAAGGGAAATTGGAATTAACTTGATCTATTGAGATCTTTGTTTGTGTAGACGTTTGTGAGAGGTAAAAAATATATTGGCGTCACTGGCCTCGTCAAGGTCGCCAACGTACGCGACTCAGTAAGCGAAATTTTAAATTTACCGCTTTATTTAATTTTGTTTTGTTTTTTTGTCAGAAAAAGTTTGAGAAAGTATTATTTTTTTGTGGCGCAAATTTTTTAAAAGTTTTTTAATTTTTGGTCTAGAACAAAAAAGGTTTGATAAAAAATTTTGATTGAACAAGTCACTAAAAAGTTATCGGCGTTGGAAGTTTTTGAAAATTCATAATGGGAGGTTTTTAGTAAAAATAAGTAAAGAAAAACTTTTATTATAAAATGTATTTATTATTATTTTTTTGTTACTATGGTATTGAAAATTTATAATATTTGATAATATATCATATCATAGTAATATCACCTCTGGCCCAATCTCACGATGGCAAGATATCGCGATTTTTTATTTTCATACATTCAATTTTTATGTTAAACAATGTTTTAATAAAATAACTTAAAATATAAATTTTTACTTACAGATATATATATATATATATATTTTTTTTGCTATAATATACATTTAAAAATTATTTAAGGAAAAAAAATTAGCCTATTAATTTTGGGTAAAATTATTAGGTAATTTTTTTGATATCAGGTTTGATTATTTAGTCTTTTATTTTTTAGCTGAGCAAAATATTGACTTTTTTTTCTTCAATTAGCAATAACATTTTGTTGTTTTTTTTTTTTTTTCTTTCTAATTTTCAAAAATAAGAAAACTAATAGTTAAATGAATAACAAGTTGGGCTTTCATGTAATGAGATACAAGAGATCCATCTTTCACAATATTCTTTTTTTTTTTTTTTTTTTTTTTTTTTTTTTTTTTTTTTTTTTCCCCCTCAAATTCATGAATGAAAAAACAATAATCAATAATTATAAATGTCATGTATTGAGTCTGTCTTAAAATGAAAAATTAAAATTAATAAAAATAAACAAACAAATCTCTTACAATATTTTTTCCACATACTTTAATAATTAATTAAAATAAAATTAATATTTTAAAACTTTTAATATCGCACTGACTTTGTTTGACAATTAATAATTAATCAATCAATTACAAATTAAAAATTAAAAAATCCATTCATTTACATTCATTACATTCATGCCTTATTTATATAAACAATATTTATTTATATAATATTCCAACTAATTAATTTTCTTTTATCTTTTATTTATTTAATTATAACAAAATATTTGTAACATGCATTTACAAGCGTATTTTGATCGTTGCTTTGATATTCGGTATGAAAATATTAAGATTTAATATTACTATATTTTTATATTAAATGTTTTGATTAAAAAAAAATATAAAAAAAAATTAGGACTAATTTTCTTTTAAGCTACGACTTACGCCAAATTATTGCTGGTGATTTTGTTAAATTAATTATACATGTATATAAATAATGTAGGCAAGTAGGGCATTGTTAATTAAAATTTTTGATTAACTTTAAATGGCTATAACTTAATAACTATTGGCTTTTATGGAAAGTTTAGGGCATTTTATTCTAAAAAAAAAATTTATGATTTAAAAAAAAAAAAATGGCTTTTTAAGTATTTGAAACCTGATAATTAAACATTTTTGGAAACTATATGACACTTTAAATGGCTGTAACTTGTAAACTATTAATTTTAGAGAAAAACAGTTTTATTAAGTGAATAATTGAAAAATGATTTCGAATTAAAAAAACAAATCAATCATGTTTTTAAAAATTTTATGACACTTGAAATGGTTGTACCTTGATGAATATTGATTTTAATAAAAAACACAAAGAATAATCAATAGAGTTTAAAATTTTGGATATAATTTTCAGTTTGATAAAATAAATAGATAAGAACAATCGTATAAGCAACATACAATATATGAACTTTACTTAATAGATTTTTTATTGGCAGAGTATGTTCATAATAATGAATAAAATTTAATCTATCATAAACTCATAACTTAACAATTAATATTTCAATCTTTTACGTATTTGTTTAAACCTCTTCAACCCTCGATAATATTTATAATAATAATAATAATAATAATAATAGTAATAATATTAATATATGGTTAGTAAAAAATATTAACGATCAACTTAAATCAATTTTGATTGATTTATATCATGCACTTCGTTTCAAAAACGATATAGTTATAATTAATGATATAAAATAAAAATATAGATGCCTAAAACGGCACGTGGATGTTAAAAAAAAACTTAGTTATTAATTTATTAAATGTATTTCAATGATAAATTAACAAACATTTTTTTTAACATCCAAAAAACCGACTGCCAGCGGATAACATTAACAATCAATAAAAAAAAATGATAACGTTTTGTCTAATTAATTAATTAAAATGTTTTGATGTTTCTCATTGCCACCATGAGTTGAAATAATAATAATAATAATAATAATAATAATAATATAAAACAATAATTTTTAATAAAAAATATTTACAAACACAATTGACACTAACTCATCTTTTATAATTATTATTACTATTATTCTTACTAATGTAATTATTATTGTTATCATTGATAAAAAAAATACAAAATTAATATCATTATTAGTAGCAATATAATTATAATATAATCATTATTATAAATTATATTCTTAAAAATAATTATTATCTTAATTAATTAATTTTTATTATTATTATATTAATTGCCATTTTTTTTTAATTAAAAAATCAATTAATTGATAAATTAATTAAAAAAAAAGTTTAATTAATTAAACAGTCAGAGAGCTCACGAATTCGTGACCTCGTGAACGTGGCCGTGAATATGAGAATTTACAGTCGCGGGTGAAGTTGATGATGATAATGACGGAGGCGGGGGCGTTAATTGTGTTTGCAATTTAATTAGTGTAACATCGTAACCTATTGACGACGAATCGTTGGGGTCATCTGGGTCCCCAGGTGACCCTGGATTGCTTTGATTACATTCCGGATTAGCCGGTGTCGTTGAGTGACTCACTTCCAATAGGAATAAGTCTTCGTCGACGTAATGGCGGATCATGTCATCGTCAATTTTCGCCGTGATTCTGTAACAAATTATGTAGAAAAATAAATTTATTTTTACTGTTGTATTTTAAGAAATTATATTTATTTTAGTATTTTTTACTATGGATGATCGCAAGAAGCTTTGACTTTTGTAGCCAACTAAAAAGATAATTATTGTTATTTTATAATATAAAAATTTATTAATTATCTAAAAGCCGAAATTAAAATTTTTAATTTTTTAAATATATTAATTAAACAATCACTGACTTAATTATCATTTAAAACAATAATATATTATAAAATTAATAAGCGTTAATAAAAATATTGAATTTCCATGCATAATTAATTGAAAAATGTAGTATATTAATGATTATATTATAATTTATTATTGATGACACACACTCAACACATAAACTTACCCCTTTGCGTTTTTTCGATACAGATTATTAATACTCGAGGATGCAATTTTGTACTTTGATTCAATCTGTAAAATAGAAAAAAGTAGAACATTAGAATTTTTTCATCACACTTTTTTTTTTTTTTTTTTTTTTTTATTTTTACTTTCATTTGTTTTAATAATTTATTATCATAGATTTCATAAAAAAATTTCTTTCTTTATTTTTTTAAAAAAAATAATTTTTTTTTTTTTTTTTTATTATTACTTTCCACTTTTTTCTCAGTTACTTTTTATGCTGATGAAAATGGTCAATTATTTAATTAACCAATTAATTTATAATATGGTTATTTATTAGCGATGTATATGATTTACTTACATTAGAGCCTAGTAGTATTAATTTGTAAGCGTTACATTAATTACCCAATCTAAAGAGCATTTATTCATTTACATGGAAGATTAATCATGATAAGTTACAATGTTGCATGCTTTCCTGTGATATTATTCATCATTATTTGTGTTATTATTATTATTATTATTTTTTAGATTGGAATTTTATTAACAGTATATACAATAGCGCTGTAATGCATATAAAATTTTTTATTTTTAAAAGTACTTGTAGCTTATGATAAAATGTGTTTTATAAATAATTAATAATTATTTTTTTTTTATATATATTATATATTAAATCCTTGACTAATATATATTTAATGTTGTTATATTCTTGCTACAAGTAATTTTAATAATTAGCAACAAAAATAAAAAATTTTGCTAACTTTTTTAAAGTAAAAAACAAATCATTGTTATAAAAAAAATAAATTTGACGGGCTATAAAATTTTGTTTAAATAAAAATAAATTAGCAATATTTTTTAGTATATTGTTAGCATTTCGGGGTTATTGACGGATACAATAAACTTACCCGTCTAATGAGCAGAGAAAATTGGAGCTTGGATGCTTGCAACCTCGAGGAAAAAACGTATTAATGGTGACCGATAATCACTGCTCCAAAATCCAGTTTTCTCTGCTGCAAGTCTGAATAATAACAAATAATAAAAAATATAACACGATATTCTATTTTTACTTAACTTATAAAATACTAATTTCAATAATCTTAAACGAATTCCCCCGTGTGATAAGATGAAATAATTATTTTTTTTATTTTTTACATACAATTGATTCCTGTCAAGTCGGGTGTCTTCGGAGTGGTATAACTTATATGTTATAATCAAGATTTTTACTCGAAATTTGTTTTACCTACTGTTAAAATTTATTTATAAGTAAATGATAATAGAATTAATCTATCTATGTTTTGATTGGTTGTTAAAAAAATGACGAAAAAAATATTTAATAAACAGGCCGTCACACGGAGGTACCCCTACTTAACTAATTTTAAAAATAAAAATAAATTTAAAATTATATAATTAAAATGAAAATTGACAAATATGCTTACAGCATTGAGGAGTCCTTGGACGGTTGGAGGCGTGACATGTAGCGGCGTGTAGACATCTTCAGATTCTTGTCTAACATAAAGCATAACCCGTTCTTCAGAATCGTTTCCACGGAGGTGAGATTGCTGAGTCTGGTGCTGAAGATGCAGACGATTACTGACACTGGAGACGAGAGTTCCTGCAGTGGAGGTCAAAGCACCTGGAGGAACTCCTTGAAGAACGGTGCCCTGCAATTCCTGTACTTGCATCAGCAGCGAGTCTTTTTTATCGTGGATTCCAGTGAGATTGTCTGGAGGAAAGTGGTTGTGAAATTTCAAAGCTGGAAGACTTGGTCTTCCGCATCCTGGGTACGGACTACTGGTTCCTGTTTTCATTCCGCCCTCACCGTTGCTGAGCGATGAGGTGTCTGTGTCACCACCGCCATTTCCTGCGCCGTAGAACCCTGATAATTCCATTGTTGAAAACTGCTAAACAAAAATTTGGTAATTAATTTATGAAAATTTTTTTTACAATTTTATATATTATACAAAGTTTATTAAAAATATTAATTCTATTTAATATAAAATAATTTTAAAAATATGACATTTAAAAGTCATGCAAATAATATTACATAACAATAATAAATATTGTATAATTAGGTTAAGAAAGTAAAATAATTTACCTTGTCAAGTGCGTGCTCAGCGGGTGGTGAAAATAATACCGGTGGTTTATGAAGATCAGCCATTGAATAAAATTCACTGCGTTCAGTAACAGAGTGATACAATTCATCAAGCTTTTTCCTGCCTGTAGCAGTCATTTTACGCTTGGCTGCTCTTCTCTCTTCGTCGCGTGTCTTTCTTTCGGCACCCTACATTTAATTATACTCCATTTAATTCAATTCCTCTATTATATATATATATATATATATATAGTTAACTGATGAAAGGTCGAATCACAACAAGCCTTTAAAGTCTCAACTAATGCATAACATGACATACAACATACATATCTAGAAAAATTTAATTAAGTCATTAATTAATTTATTTACCTTATCACAAAAAACTTTTATTTGACAGTAACCACGATGAGAAGGTGGCGTGTATGAATGAGAATGTGAAGGTGGTTCTTCATATGTGTCCACTTGGACATGTAACGGCAATCCTTTTACACCTTTTTGACTTGAAAAATCCGTGCTTAAACACTGTACAGCGACGTTTATCTGAAATAATTGTTAAAAAAAAAAATAATAACTTTAGTGAAAATTTTTTTTCATCTAAATTAAAATCAAAGTAAATTTAACAACAGAAATTTAAATTTCGCGGTGCGCATGCGAATTTATTTAAATTGAGCTATTAAGATCCGGAGACCATTTTGTTAATATTTTGAGACTCAGTTAACTCGATGAACTTGACAGTTATATTTATTTTAAATAACAGAGAATCAGTACCTACAAGGAAAATTTATAAAAAAAAAAAAAGAATCTTTACCTTTGCTGAAGATTCTAATGGATTCCAATACACAGCAATGGCATTATGAGCGACTTCTTCGATACAGCCAACCAATCCAACGCTATTTTTCGTGTCTATAGAAAAAAAAAAAAAAAAAAAACGTTAATTAAAACCTTACAAGGAAAAAAAAAAAAAATGTTTGCATTAAGCATAAATTAACAATTGGCATTATTAATATGGTATAAATAAAATAGTTAACTTGACAAGCTAATTTGAATGAAGATATATAAAAGAAAAAAAAAGTATCGATTATGATAATTTTATTGGTAGTTAAGCGCTTACCGGCTTAACCTCAACTATATAGTTATCCTTTGCTCGAACAGTAAGCTTGCGCAAGTAATAGTGTGTGTGTTATTAAATTTATTATTAATATAAGATAATTTGCTTTTTATTAATTGTCATTGTGCAATAATTAAATATTGCAGATATTTATGAATCTTACCCGCATCAAGAATCCGTTGCTTCACTGAATGCTGCCGACCGTGCCAAAATTGCCAAGCTTTTATTTCGTCTTCTGGGCTTTTTTCTTCACGGAACATTAACATTACAACACTCTGTAAGTAATAATAATGATAATATTTAATTTTTATTAATAGAATTAACATAATTGCAGTTATTGCCAAGAGAAAGTCAACATTTATGTTCAAACTTTTGGTTACAGTTTTATTTCATATAATCTCAATTAATAAAACTAATTTTTTTTTTTTTTTTTTTTTCTTCTTGCAATAAAGACCTCTAATGACAGAGGAAAATATTTTTCAAGCACCGTAATTTTTGCCGTATGTGCCTTTAAAACTAAAAAAAAAAAAAAAATGATACTCTAAAAATTGATCGATAAAAAACTAAAATAATTGAAAACTGCTAGACAGTTATATAATAAACTTCCGTATTTTAATTCATTAATCGAATTAATAGTAAAGAATAGAGTATAAAAAATAAAGTTTCACTCGTAAATCCATTTATCTATGCAAGCACTTATACTTTGTATGTAACAAGTTCTAATTAGTTACCGATTTCAATTAGCCTCAGCTACTTGAGTTACAACTGCGTTATCCCACAATCTTGCATAAATTATCTACCATTTTTATCACAATCACAATCAACAAACAATTATTTTTTCGTTTAATAACAGATTAATAATATTAATCAACAAATATAGTAAAAAATTTGATCATTATAAAAACCAACACTATAAATATATATAGATATATGTATATAACTGGTGCAGGGATTTTTTATGATTCGGGTGAATGAACGTTAAAGTTATATATAGATTGATCGCGTTATCAAACCACAGATTTGTTACACTTAGTTAAGCGCGAACGATCGAGTTTACTTCCTTTACCTTTTTCTATTTATATTTATCTTTTTTTGACTGGCGATCGCTTATTTCGCTTCAATTTATTAGCATAATAATAATTATCAATACCACTAAAAATAATTATTACAATTATTATTATTGTTGTATAGTTATAATATAGTTTAAATTACCTTAACAGTTTGTCCGGTTTTCAAAAGCGGTTTGTCTGGATCGGGAACATAATCTAAAGTGATTCCGTAAAATTGACCCTTATTAATATACGTTATTCTGTCATCCTCCCGTCGCTGTGACGTGCTTATCGGTGACTCCAGATGATACTTGAACCCATACGCTGAATAACTGAAACATTAATCATGCAATCAGTTGCCTTTGACCATCCATATATCTACAATAATGGTTAAAATTTTTCAATAAGTTTCCAAATTATTTAAAATAATCAGATAAACTAAAGTCAAGCTTCTTTATCTCAACAGCTCTTCAAGTCCTCTTTTAGGTAATTCAAATCTCTTAGAAAATTTTTTTCGATAAATAACCAAGTTACAGGCTTAAAACAATAGTCCGATTTTTCAATAAAGTCTTCTGGTAAAAATTAAACAGTCAAGTATTGGAAACTGATAAAGGTGTGGAACGAAAAGTCTATATACATGATAAATAAGATTTAATGTGCTTTTATTTGTCAAAAAATATCCAATAATCATTAAACAACAACAAATAGGTTAGTTGTTGCGGCAAAACACGCGACTGAAATCATCATTGTCTGGAAAAATATCTGTAATAAATAAGTGCTATCGTATCAGATGTAATTACCGTATCTGACAGCTCAGAAACTAGGAAATCCAGTGTCTCTCGAGTGTTTATAATAAAACGGAATAGTTATCAGTAAAATGCTTACAAGTGAGGGAGTTGTAATATTTTAACAGGGCGAGCTAGTTAACTGAGCCAATGATGATAAGACGATAAGCGTGAGCAGTCACCAGTCGGTAGTACTCGAGGAAATAGACATAAAAAAAAAAGCGGCCGTTTGTATAATAATAATAATGAAAAAAAAAAAAACCTACACTTCAGGTGAACGCCCGGTAACCATTAGCAATTGATTCTTTATAACAAGTCTAGTCTTGCCACTTAGCTTTGCCCGCGCCCGCGCGACACACTATTAAATTTTTATTGCGACTTGTATCAACTTCAACAGAACATGGAAATAAATTTTCTGATTGTAATTATTGAAATAATTATTCATAAATACAATATAGAAAAAAAAAAAAAAAAAAAAAAAAAAAAAAAAAAAAAAAAAATACCATTAATTCTTTTTTATTGTAGTATTATCATTATTATTAAAATAAAAAATTGATAATATGAATAAGTACTAAAAAATTAACCGGGCGACAATAAAAATTATTTCAACTTTCATCACTCACATTTTTGGTATCTGAATTTTATCTGCGTCATTCTGGCGCCCAAAGTCGTGCCAAGGTCTGGATCTAGGAGGATTTGGAGTAGTAGATGGTGAAGCTGAAGCTGAAGGATTTACCAGTCCCCGCTGGACCTGGCTCTGATTGTGAGACTGTTGTAATTGGAGCTGGAGAGGTTGATGATGAACAACAGCTCCACTTTCAAGGACCACTGTCGTTGCATTATTGTTATTGCTGGGACACAGCTCAGTGTAGTCGAATGAGGACTGAAATAATAATAATAATAATAATATTAATATTAATAAATAATAAAAAACTACAAATGATGAAAAAAACAAACCTGGTGCAAAGCTGTCGGAGGATGGTGGTCCTGTCTTGGAGTTACTGCGTCAGCCCCAATCCCAGAATCGGGACTTGGAAGGTCTACGGTGAGGACCTTGCTGCTGCTGGATGAGGACCTTATTGCGTGGGTGGTGTACGAACTGGGCACCACCTCGTACCTGGTGTAGGACGTCGTTGTCGTGGAAAGTGCAGCTGAACTTGAGGACGCTAGAGGTGGAAGAGCTTCGCTGGTTACGTAGACGGTGTTTCCTTCCCCTTGATGAAGACCTGGCGTCGCACTTCCGCTGGCATTTGAACCAGAGTTGTAGGTTGATAGCCGCGGACTGCACGCTGAGTATGGATCGTAGGGGCTTCCGTACTGTTGGACCTGGAACAGAGTATAAGATATATTAATTCAAAAGAATCTGTCGTTTTTTTTTATGCCTAAAATTTTTAAATAGTTAAATCAAGAAATTTAATATTCATAATAATCTTAAAATTGGGCCAAAAATTTAAGAATCTGTTTTGATAATAAATTCCAGTTAAATAATTTATCAAATTTTAAGAAACAAATACTAAAAATAATAATACAGATAAATAAAAAGTAAGTATTTACCTGTAATTGATGCTGCTGTTGCTGCTGTTGCTGCTGCTGCTGCTGCTGCTGCTGATGATGATGATACATTCCCGGGGGCGTCGGACTATCCGGCTGAGCCTGTTTGTGCCGTTTAGACTGCTGAGCACCACGTGAAGAACTAAGGTCCTCAGGTTCCCTTTTGATACCGATTCCCGAAGAACCGTCGTGTCTCAAAGATTGAGGGCTGAGGGGCAAAGGGATGTTTCCTTGAAGATTTTGATTTGGACTCGGCGACTGCTGATTATATTGGTGCAGAAAATGGTGGAGTTCACCGCTTCCGTTCTCCGAATTCTCTAGTCGAGAGCCGGCGCTCTCGACAAGGAGTTTCTGGCCCATAACTCCGCTGTAGAATAGAAAAATATAATAAAATGAAAATTTTTATAAAAATATTTGACAATTTTTAAGTAAACACAGGGTGTAAATAATAATTGAACCCCCGTGAACAATCAATAAGTAGTTCTACCTCAATCCTGGTTGTTAGCTAGTTTATAGTTAGCTAGAGGTTCCTTAAAGAAGGAAATACGAGTGGTAGGAGATTGTACCAAGTAGTTAACATGTTATATTTAGCATGATAATGCAGACAATAAAAAAGTGTCTACCCTCGAGCGTCTTATTATTGTTAGGAGGTGAATCGAAAACGGAGAGAATCGAGGCCTTACCCCTACTAAATTTTTTAAGTAAAGGCAGGGGACTTAGTTTGGATCTTCACAGCAATAACCTGGTTCAAGTCGTCAACTTTCCTATCATCCTTTATTATTACAATTAAATTCCACCCTTTTTGGCACCATCAGCATCAGCATCAGCATCAGCATCATCATCATCATAATCATCATTATAATTCTGAGGATCGAGTGCACATGCGTTGAGCAGAACATACCAAAACCCTACGGTCAGATGCTTCGATACAATGCGTCGCAGATGATACCTGATACCTGATACCTGCCTAAGTTTCCTCCAGCCTTTTTTGCAGGCTCTCTTATGGTCTCATGCCCGTCTCACCTCTACATATATGTATGAGATATACACACAACCAAGATACGTATAAATATATGTACCTGATGGTTGATGCTGTGCTCTTCATGCGCATATGTCTCGAGTATCTCTTGACGACGCAATGTACCAAGTACGCACAAGAAATAACGAACCAACTAAACTTTTTCTGGCGGACGAAGATGATATTGAGTGTGAGATGGAATATGTCATAACCTCGGGCTCGAATAAAGTATGCATATTTACAAGCACATATCTCAACATAACTCAACCCATTTATGGAACGATATTTTTGATTTGTATAGATGTAAAGGAATATATATATATATCTGTATATATGTATGTGTGAAATCCATGGATTGGAACCCTATGAATTCGGCTTATATGAAATGGATCCGAAAGGACGATCAGTAATGCGATGCTAATCCGACGGGCGCCGAAGAGCAGTCTTCTGCCTTTTTTTATTTATTATTTTTTTATTTATAAATCCTTTTTATTACTTTTATTTGTAATCGCTTTTTTTTTCTTCTTTCGAATCCCCCAAGAGGTAAATAATGCATTTATCATTTTGGATTAAATGCAATTTTTTTCACTATTTTATCCTGTTAGTAGATACATAAATTTTGGAAAAATTTTAATAAATTTAGAAAATAAAATTCTCACTAAAAAATATTTGATATTTTTTCGTATTCTCAATATTTCACCTAGATTAGATTTTCAATTCAATAATTTTAATAAATAAAATCGAAAATAACTAAGTTATTTTGATCAATCAAATAATTCTTATATTTTTTATTCAATATTAAATAATAATAACGATATAAAAAAATTACAGTTTGTATAATTACTTGAATTTTCTTACTTAACATCAAATTAATTGATTGTGTCCATTAAAATCCGAAATATATAATGAGACATTTAAATATTTACTGTAGATTTAAAAAATAATAATTAACATTTTTAATTGATTTCATTTTATCAATTCTTACATACATAATTAAATCCAACTGTTGTTTATTAACGTAATATTTTTTTTATTGCATATATATATCTTATATATTAATGCGATTGCCCAAAAAATAAATGCATAATAATAATTTGGATAAATAATTTGGTTAACCTCTGTATAATCATAAATATAAATAAATAAATAAATAAATAAATAAATACATCTATAATATATTGATATATCTTAAGGTCATCGGTCTTAGTAGTTATTCAGCAAATTAGCCATTCCACTTGTCGCTAAATGTATACGATAAATCATTATTCGCTTATTATCCGCGGCTAAAAACAACGCAACAGAACAAACGGTCCTGTAATAAGATAAATGATTATATTTTTATTTTTTATTTACTTGTTTCATTTTATCCATTTTATTAATGGGTTATTTTAGGAATTTTTCGTCCCCAACAAAATCCGACGAGATTCAGTGTAGGTCAACCCGAGGTCAGGGAGTTTGCCGACAGGTTGATTCTTATTTTTTATTCTTTCAAGAGGTGAAGAGAAGACCTAAGATTATGTTTTACTTGCGGTACTACCGGAATTCCCGGTTACGATGAGGTTTAACCGGAAATCTTTCATGGGCAAATTAACTTGACACATGTCAGTAGTCATGTTATGCCAATAAATCACATTCTATTTAATTATTTGAATATTTATAGTTGCACTTTTAAGCGAATTCTTAATTTTTTTTTTTTCTGAGTAAAAAAAGTAAATATTTTGAAAAATTTTCTTTTTTTACACAGAAAATAAAAAAAAAAATTAAACTTAAACTTTAGCAAAAAATCTTCTTTTTTTTTTTTCTTGCTTCAGACAGTATCTGTGAATACTCCTCGGTCCATTTAAATGTAAAATAAAATATATTTAGGGTGAATTTAATCATTTTTTAAAAATCTAGAAATTTTAAAGGGTAAATGAGCTAAACTAAAAGTATAAATTTTCAAATAAAATGGTCGAATGCCCTTTGACTCTGACAAAGATCCTCGTTTTCGTGCAGTGTCACATCATAAAATGAAACGGGCTTGATATCAGACCGCCGACGACAATAACATATAAAATAAAATAACAAAACAGACGGAAGAAACTATTTAAAAAATAACAATAACGATAACAACAACAAAAAAATATGCATAATAAAACAATAAAGTGTTACATTTTATTCCCGACACGTATCACGGAGTCTTTATTGTGATTTACTGCCGGTAGTTTGGTGATAACTTAACGCGCAAGTGCCGTCCGAGGTTCACATTCGAGATATTTATTTAGTTAAATAATTTAATTAGTATCTTGTCGGCATGCACCAGACCGGGAATTGTACACGGTTGTACGGAGACAGTATACAAGAGACAAGAAAAGGTGACGTGAGATGACTATGAGGTGAAACAGAGCATAGAGATCGTGTTACATTTTGTCGTGAGACACTTTGTCGTATGCCGTTTTAGTTTCTTTAGAATTTTATTAAAATAAAAGGTAAAACGTAACTTGTTATGCTGTATAATGTAACTACGGTAATAATTTTTTATTTTTTTAACTTTAAATACTTTATTACAGTTTGTTAGAGTGTGACTTAAACTTTGAGGCTAAAATTATATAAGTAAGCGAATATTTTAATGAATTTTTTTTTTTTTTTTTTTTTTTTTTTGCCGCACAATATTATTTATTGAAATTAATAGAAAAAAGAAATTTTGATACACATTTGATATTTAAATTACGGTGATATTGTTGTAACGTTTGGCATTGTCACGTGTTGAATATAAATTGGATTAATGTTTAGTAATAATTATTGTTTCCTACTGTAAAATATTCACCAGAAATTAGCAATTAAAAGTTGATCGGTTACCTGACAAATATGCTTAGCATAGAGTGATATTAAAAAAGGGCATGGGATAGTTGATAGTTGATAGTTGATAGTTATAGTTATAGTTTGAGTACCAGACCCGAGATACAAAAAGATAAGATCGGAATGCGAGATAATTAAGCCCTGTAACTTAAAATGTTAAAACGCCCGGATAAATATATACAAGTAACAATTGTCATTGTAATGGCAAAAAACTATTTTTATTGTCAAAAAAAATATATGACTTTGGTCGGGTTGGAAGATAAAAATTTCTCAAAGAGTAAATTAGAAAATATGCTAAACGAGCGATATAAATCAAAAACTACCGCTGGAGCTTTTTATTTTATTTTATTTTATTTTATTTTATATTGCTTGGGGTGCAGCAGCTAAGACCAGCACCAACGAGATGTAAATAAACTTTGAGCGCATAAGCATAAACCCAAAATATATCAACCCCCCTAGTGCCTCAGCATCCGTTTTAGTTAATATATATTTATATATATTGCATTTTATTATTATACTATGTGTGTATGTGTCTCTGTGAGCGTGTATGAGTGGATACAATAACCGTTGTCATTGAGAACACGCGAATGAGATTCGAGTTTGCAAACCCAACAAATCGACCGTAAAAATTCAACTCAAACCAATTTGAGTTTAACCTATTTTATTTTTAAATATATATTAAAAACTAAACTCATTCTTTCTTTCTTTCTTTCTTTATTATTTTACATATAATATAATAACGCATTGAGTTTAGTTGAGTATAACTTTATTAAAAATTCAATGAGCATTATCAGTCGTGGACTTTTAAATTTTTCAAAATTTTTTACCATAATTAAAAAAGATAAATGAAATTTTTATTAAATACTGTGGAAAAAAGGCTGGCAATGGCCTGGTCGGCTCGGTGCTCGCTTTTCGAAAGAATGGGACCCGGATTCGATCCCAGCACGCACCAATATTTTTCAGTGATTATAATTAAAAATATGTGCGTTACGTTACGTTGCCAGCCTTTGAAAGTGGCAGAGATAGCCGGGCGGCACACATTTAAGCAACAACTTGAATGGGTAACCACTTTAGTCAGCGTTGGCTAGCGCGAGGGATCTCTGCACACTAGGAGAGGGGCCTAATGCTCCAGTGGTCGATAAAAGAAGAGTTTCTTATCAATCACTGTAGACTTAGCCTAGCTCCGACTGTACTATCATGGATTTTCTCTGTGGTTTCCCCATGATTCTGTTCCAACAGCCTGAGAAGGCGAGGTTCAGGGTGAATACGTTACAGAAAGCACAAGTCAGTCCACAGCCGCAAAAATTAAAAGTAGAAATGAAATGTCGGGTGGGACTTGCTGAGGTCCAATATGAGAAATAAAAAAAACGTAGAGCTAGGAGAAAAAGAGGAATCATGAATGAGCCTTGTAAAAACCGAGAGGTGTACAAGTAAAGCTGCGTATAATAATAAAAAATATTAAATACTGTGGAGGGTTTTTTTCTGGATACGATGCATTGATGCCTACGCGGGTAAGCGAGTCGTCTAGACAACATCCTACGTCATTGCATGATCGAATAGTTTCGATAAAAAAAAAAAAAAAAAAAACATATAGAAAATAAAAAATGAGTGACATTTTCAGCTTGAGATAATATTTAAAAAAAAAAAAAAAATAAATAAAACTTACGTTGACCATAACTCGTGAGTTGGCGGTAATTTAACCTCAGAAGACTTCTCGGGCAACTTGTAGTATTCGTAGACGTAGGGAACGTTTTGCTCGTCAGGGTGTCCAGAAACCGCTGAGACCTGGTGCTGCTGCTGGAGGTTGAGCATGGCCGCGGTAGCTACTGAAAGCGGATGCTCGCAGTACGCCCTCCAGTCGCCCTCCATGCCCTGGACTTGAACCTGAACGGCAGCGACACGTTTTGAAGCTTCTTCTGGGTCCTCAGGGTCAACCTGGTTTTCGTGATGCTGTTGGTGATGATGATTACCCTCTTCCTCTGTTGACTCACGGCCTACTGCCGTCCCGTACTGCTCTGATACGCCAACCACGCTTGATTCGCAGTCTGATGAAGAACGACTACGTCTACTGTAACACATAAAATATTTATATATTATTATTATTATTATTATTATTTATTAAAAATTATCATATTTACATAAAAATAAATAAAAACAATTTTTAGATAAAGAAACTTAAATAATGTTTCTAAAAAAAAATCCCAATGAATTTAAAAAAGTTAACTTAAAATTCATCAACTTATAATCCTATTTATCAATCTTTGCCGAAAAAAATCTAAATCCAAATTCCCGGTGCCTGGCACGTACAAATTTTTTTTTAACATATCGCCTCTAATTTATGCATGTCGAATCAATCTCCCTTTATAAAATTTAAAACACACGCACCTGGATAACCGTCTTGCCATAAAAAAATCTCACTACAATATACATACATATATTTGATGTATCGTGATGAACAAAGACCAAGTGGAGAGATACTTTAGCATCTATACAGATATACAATACGCATTACATACATAGAAATATAAAAGAAGAAAAAAAAAAAAAGGAATAGTTAAGATACAAAGATAGTCACCCCGATAATGAGCTCCCGCGAATCCCGTGCAAATATTTTTCTTTCCTATGTTTGCATAGGTACATCATTTCGATGAAAAATAATCATCGTCTTCATAGACATCAATGTCTAACGGAATGTCTGTTCAGACACTGGAAATAATTCTCTTATTTATTTAAATTCTATTATATTTATACTTTTTTCGACGATTTAAATTCGCAATCTTTATTATTCGCTGCTTTAAATTCATTGAAATATTATTAAAATTATCCATTCTATCTATTTTATCAACAAAATTTAGTCAAGTTAATAATTATAATTACTATACAGTTTTATAAAAATTCTATAAAAGCTTGGAAATATTTACCTCATTTTTTAAATTTTATCGCAATAATTTTAATTTAAAGTTGCGTTTATTTTGATAAAATTAACTTTGTCTTAACCTAAAAACTGGAAATATTGAGAATGTACTGTAGTTTTAACGCTCGGAGAGTTCCGTGACTATTCGAGAGAGCTCGATTGGCAAATATCTGATGGAATTATTTAAAGAATTTTGACTGGATAGTAAATTGAAGGGTTAGAAAAGTAAAAATGAAATAATTTATTTTTAATAATAAATTAAAAATTTTACAGTTATAAAATACAGTAGAAATTGGAATCTTTGTTTTAAAAATTTTTTATCAAGGATTAAAGATACGGTAAAATTGACTAAAATTTTATTTTTTTAGAAAATTTAACCCTTCATAAGAAAGATTCCTTATAATTATTTAAAAATATTGAAAACTACCGATAAGTTTTATAATTTTATTTGTTGACGTTAAATATAAATTGATTTTGATTAATCAAATTAAAAAAAAAAAAAAAACAAATATACAAATAAAAGAATAATAACTCCTAAAATCGTACTCGACAACCCATAAGTCCAAACGGAAAAGACCTGATAAAAAAATACAACAAATAACATTATCATCCTTCCGTTAATTATCTCCTATCCACATTGGCTTACTATCTAGCTACCTCTACATTAACCTCATATAACACTATACACAGTACTATCATTATTGACCATACTTACCACTCATACAAACAATTAAACTGTAAATACACCCAAGTTTATATCTCTATCGCGTTCATACTTCTCACTGTCACGTGTTAATTTTCGTTCGCTGACATCGTCGCTTTAAGTATATATCTAATGAAAAAATAGCAATAAATTTTACAATAACTGTATATTATCAATTTTATATTTTAAAAAAGTCTAAAAATTTGCCACGAGCAAATATTTGATTTTTTTTCTCCCATAAATATGAATACATGTTAATATATAGGGTAAGAATGTGAAGGGTTGCTGTCGACGAATCAATCAAATTTTTTTTTTTTTTTTTTTTTTTTTTTTTACTGACAACCGGATCAAATTTCGTTGAATTTTTTAGGCCAAAAATTTAAATAATTCAAATTTTCTCCCTTTATTCTCAAATATGAGGAAGATATTTTTTATTTTGTTTTAAAATTACGTATACAAATAGACGTTTATTAATGTTTGTATCGGCGAGCAAGAGGTATTCGCGGTATTTTTGAAATTTAAAAATCAAAACATGTTTTATACGCGTGGATAATACTCGGGAGGAATATTAAGAGAGATTGTTGTCGGGTATGCAAGTGGTTAAACTATAAATAAAGGATTACGAGTTACGAGATAGAGTTAAAACATGTGTTTTTATTTATGTAAATATGTCGTATGTGTAAATAATAATATAAATGTGGATGTGTTTTTAGTAATTTAAAAAGGGACGAATGCTCTGACGTGTCGAATATGTGATATTACTATTAATTATTATTATGAGAAAAATAAAAAAATTATTTTTAGAAATAGGTAACAGAAGGGGTAAGAGTCAAATGTCGCGGTAATGCAGAGGTGAATTAACAGTGGAGAAATTATAGTAACAAAGTCTAATAAAATTTTATTTATTAAAATTAAAAAATAAATAACGTAAATTTATATTTAAATAGGTGACTGAACATCAGATTAATTAAATCTATTGAAAAATTCTGAACAAAAAGTGTCATGTAACATGATAAATGAACATTAAATCCTGCATATCATTTATTACTTTTTTTACAGACTTAATTGGCAAAAAAAAAAATTTAATACTTTTTAAAATAAATCCGTTAGGTTACTAATTAATTTCCGTTTAGTGCATTACCGGAAAGAAGAAAATCCGGTAGATATGTATATGTATGTGCGTATGTACGTATGTACGAGTGTGCTTGTATATAAGGGAATCTATGCATAAATAGAATTAGTATATTGTAAGAGAAAAGAACATAAAACCGGATGCGCAGGTGAAGTTTGAAGTTCAGCCGAAGGGGTACAATAATAAAAAAAATTAGCATAGCTATTTTTTAGTGTCTTGGAACTTAAAATTTTGGAGGCCTTTCTGCTCTTATTTCTCATCGTTTATTGTTAATATTTTCTCTAAAAACTCGGTACTTAACAATATATTCAGCAATAAAAATATTTTTAGGCTAGTCACGTTTTTAGTTAAGAGAAGCCGACGTATGCTTAGATAAATTTTAAATTTTTAAATTATTGTCTAAATTTACTTGCGCAATAAAAACATGTCTCAATGTTGGTTTGTTTAATAAATTTTTGGACAAGGTTTATTATTATTATTACTATTTTTTGGTAATAAATAAACAAAAATAATTTTTTAATTGATAAAAAAAACTCCCTACAACTTTTCGTGATAAGATTTTTTCGGATTTCAAGTTTTTAGCGCTCTTGAAAAAATTTCTTGTTTTCAATGCTTTTTAAAATGAACCTAACGGACAATTTAATCATAAAAATAAAAAAAAAAAAAAAAAAAAAAAAATTGCATTATGATATTAACAATTAAAAATAATGACTTGAAAAATGAATTGTTTTAAACAGAATACTGATTGATACTCTGTTCTATAAATCCTTTTGTGCTGAATAGTTTATTTACCTTTTTGGCAACCCCCCACGGTGTCCAGAGGTGGTGGACCAAGGTGCGGAAAAGCAAAACCCGAATAATAAAAAGTAAAGCACAATAATAAAAGGAGAATATTATTATGGGAGAAAAAAGTTAGTTGGTGAAGGGATGCTGAGTGAAGGACAGAGAAGTACACTCATGTGATGTATGTATATGAATGTATAGTATGTAACAATGTAACAAGTACAATGAACACAAGGTGAGATATCCCAGTGTGAGGTGAGGTATCCTTCGCGCGTGGCTCGTCTCCTTTTTTACCTCTACATACTTTAACTAAACTCTTTCATTTCACTCTTGCTCTCTTACTATTACGCTCATCTACAATACAATGCCATTCATCTTTCATCTCTATGGATATATGTTATGTGTTATATGTGTATAAGACCGAGAATATTCTGAGTAACACTATATTATTATCCTTTTTCACACTTTCTTGCACCTCTATGCATATTCCTTTACTCTACTACCATTGTTAAATATTATTCTTAGCGTTACAATGTAAGATCAGTTAATTATACAAATTTTATTATATCATCAATTAGTCTTTTAAATTAACAATGTTTAGTCATAACCATTATTATTATCATGTTATTAATTTTAATAAGCGTTAAAAAACGCGGTTTCTCAAAAATATTGTTCCGGGGCGCTGAGAACTTTGTGAAAAAATTTCAAAATTACAAAAACCCCTACTGGATCTCAAACCTGATTAGGCTTTATTAAGCTTTATATAAAAATCCCAGCAAAGACATAAAAATAATTGTTCTAATTTTCTTAAAATCTTCTTAGTCAATTAAAAAATTTGTATATTTTAAAATAATAAGTTAATAGTTTTTGAATTCAATGATAATAATGATTATAAATTGAATAAAACAAATATAAGCGTCATTAAGATAGAACAGTCATAAAATTTGGTAGATACTTAAATTGATAACGTCAAACAGGTTGCCATGTAGGGAAAGGGTATCCCAACGAAAATTGAGACGTTGCATTTATATACATACACTTTGTTTTAAGTCTAAGGTCTAAAGTATTGATCAAACAATACGATAATATCGGTTGATCATTTATTCTATTGCCCATTCCATGGGATATATCTATATATTTATATATTCAAATATCTATATCAAAGATAGACATTGCCGATAGTGTATTCAATTTCGTTTCAACAACTTTTTGTTAATTCTTCCTGATGAAGATTTTGTTTTTTTCGTAGATGCAAAATATTTGAAATATCCTTTGAAGAAATGAAAAACATTTAAAAAGTTTTTGTAAAAATAGTAAATGCTGGCTGTCAATTTAAATCCCCAAGATTTAACAGGGAAATCTCTAATAATATATAAAGATGTAATGTATTAAAGTATGAATACAAGAATTACAAGATAAAGATGAAAAAATTAAAGAATATGAGGAATATGAGGGACTATCAAGTTGGTTTTTACAATTCTTCAACACATCTTGCCTCTACTCACAAATCATCGCTCGTTAAGCTATTCACAACACAATATTACTTACGCATATATACTATATGCATATATAATATATGGATAATGCCTGTGCATGGCATTTCTGTTTACAATTGTACACAAATCTATTCGTTTCCTGGTTCCTTTATACCAACCATGTAACTATTTGTTATTTTCATGGATTTTATTATTCATTACATTCACATTTACTTTTAAAAATTTTATTTTTTGAACTTTTGAAAATTTAAATTACCGAAAAAAAAAAAAAAAAAAAAAAAGCGAATCTATCGTGGGGAAAAAAAAAGATGCTTGAATTTAAAAATTAAAAGCTCTGATTGATGTGATCACTCATACGAGTCACATATTTATATCTAATAAGCAAATAAATAATAGAGGAGATAAATTTCGGTAAAGCAGAGACTGGATTAGAGTGGATATGTTTCCTTAAGAAATTTAATTATAAGTAATTATTATGCAAAAGAAAGTCAAAAAAAAAGGCAATAACATTATTAAATTCAGCAATATTAATCGATTGCAACATTTGCATATTATAATTACGAAAATGTCGAGCGTTATTATAAAATAGAAAAAAAAAAAAAAAAGAAAGAATAATTGCGAGTTGTTGTTTAAACTTTTACATTTCTATGAAAATTGAAATATCGATAACTATTTATTATTGGAATAAATAAGTGAACAATTTTTTAATAAAATGGCAAGGTGAAAAATTAATATACTCAACGGCTGGCATTTGAAATTCTTATTTAACAATAATAGTCATTTATAATAACTGTACAATATAGATATACCTATATGATATTGGACGGTAGATTAATGAATAATTAATCTCTTTACCGCATCGACGACCAATACTATCAAACTCTATCTATTTCTATCAACACTCCTACAACAATTACAATTATCATTATCATTACGAATAATTATTATTAAAAAAAAAATCATTTATAAATTTATACAAAACTAAATATAACTACGTCGTAAGTCGTAATATCATAGGTTTCATTATCGTGGCATTTGACTTTTCATTAAAATATATAAATATATGTGAATGTGTTAATTGATTGCGAATCACAAACAGGAATATTTTTTAAAACATATATAAATAACTTTTATAAATTAAGTAATAAACTAATGATATTAAAAATATTTTTTTTTTTTTAATGTAGATTAATAAGCATTTAAAATATTTCAGCGAACAAAAACGGCCTCCCGTTGAGTACCGTGTGCTATTACGCTCGATTATTATATGTATTATTATTGTATCGACTTTATATGCTTAAATTTTACGGCGCTACCTACTTTATTATTGTACAAATACGATCTTACTATTACTCCAATTAAAATTAACTATTTCAATAGGGCTTTGTGAGAATCACAGTGGGTTGACTTTTATTAAATTGTGGTTTTATTTAAATTTTATTATTATTATTAATATCATTATATTTACACGGAAAAAAGAAAACTCGAAAAATTACAGTATAAAATGTAAAATCGGTACCGTCGTAATCAAAACTAGAAAAATTACAGTTTGAAATAACATTTTTCTAAATTCAATTTTTTAATTTAATATTCAGAGCTTTCAATCTAAATATTACATTCTACAATGTAATTCTTATAAAATCTGTAATAATTACAATCTGAAACTGTAATTTTTCGAGTTTTCATCATGAAGCGCTACGTTGCGCATTATATACTGTAATTTTTCGAGTTTTCTTTTTTCCGTGTAAGGAATAAAATATTGAAGATACTAAAAAATTATATTTTATGATTTTATCATAAAGTTTTTTCAGAGCTTGCAATAAAATTTCCTCATGAATTTTTCTTGAAATTAATAAGATTTCAATTGCCTGAATTATAAGAATATTTTTTATTATTATTTATCAAATAATATGACCAAACACAGCAGAGGGTTCTGAGAATTTAGTAATGATGAAAATATTTAAAAAAAAAAAAAAAAAAAAAAAAATAGTGAGCGTCTAGCGAAATGGAATGCAAATGACACAACCGGTGGATTCTAACCCTTTGATATTTGAATAGGGAGTTTTGAGCGTCCATAAGTCCAGTAGGTCACTTAGGGATAGTTATGTAAAATGCAAAAGCCAACCCAGACTGAGGGTCATCTTTGGTGTTTAGCCGAAAAGGGTGAAACTTTACTATAATAGACCATTATAGCTGGTGTCTCACTTGGAACCTCGGGAATAAAGCAATACCCGAGTTGGATGGCCAACAGCGAGAAAGAACAAGATGAAGATGGACGTGTCCCACGGACGAGGTACTAAGTGCATACCTTATTTTTTCAGAGGTCACAGTTAGTTTATACAATTTATACAATAAGGTCGTACTGACCATGGGAAATTTGCAACCCCCTAACGCTTTTGCCGATTTATATCTGTGGATATTCAACCCGCCGGCATTTCTGCATTTGCTGACAGCTTGATCGCCCATTTGCCGACTAATCTACTCATCGTCTGCTCCAAAAATATTTTAAATGCCCCATTTTAAGATCATCATTATTATTATTATTGATTATAAGAACGCGATTTTAAAGGAAAATAATCTATTAAATTATTCACAGAACATCACTGTCGTTTTAAAAATTTCTAAGGTTTTTTATTATTTTTTAAAATTAGCAACATCCAATTATCAGAATACAATCTCTGTATACACTAATGTTAAACAGATTAAATTCTTAATTCTCGTAAACAATCCACAAAAATTATAATTCGTAAAAGTTCCTTACCAAAAATTTCGCATCAAAATTTCGTTATTTCCGACCTGATTTCCCGAATGTTTTAACCTAATTACACCATATCACATTACCAGAAACACCATTAAAACCCTAAGGACACATTGTAAGACAAATTTTTTACCAAAAATGGTAACATTTTGGCATGTCAGTGATCAGTGTCTCAAAGAAGCTACTTATTACTAAAATTACACACCGATAATGCTAATTATTCCCTCGGGGTCCGGTCATCCTGGTAAAAAGGCGCTCTATCTGTATTGCAATTAGCACCATTTCTATCACGGGACAGTGCCCTTTTATTTTTTTTTTTTAAATTCGAACCAATTATCAATCGAAAAATCGAAAAATCGAAAAAACTGAAACTTACTTTTGTGGAAAATAATTAAATCCGTGTGTTAGTTTGTGCTTGCAGTAAATTTGTTAACTCCTCGCCGTGATGGACACAGCACAGGAGTATCATTGCGCTTATCGTTTTCACATCAGAGTCCTTATCAGATATATTTATATAGTATGATGGACAAACCGGAAAATCTCCGGAGGACACAATCGGTAAAATTATAAAACTTTGAATGGTCACATGAAAATTCACTGTTTAAATGAAAAAAATTCACTGAGATGTTTTGAATACACGTGTGATAAGTGGCACATATAAATACATTAATTGTATAAAAAAATAATTGGAATGAAAAGCGCGGGATTTTTTCAACTGGACCACAGTATTGTACAGTATAATAGTAATATATAGTGTATCGGTATATGACTTTCCGGTTCGGTGTCTTGTATTGGACTGTGCAGAGGTGGCACCTTCCAGTTTGAAAACTTACATCTTGTCAGGTAAGTGTGAGCTTTTGCGGTGTGCCACCGGTTGCGTGCGTAAAAGGTACTTCGCGCATGCGTGTGTCCGCGAGTGCGTGCGCAGGACACGTATGTCCATGTCTTTTTATCCTATTTTATTTTATTATATATATATATATATATATATATATATATATATATATATATATATATATTTATATTGTATAAAGGAAGGAATGATACGTATGTACGTAATGTAAGTATCAGTGTAAGTGTATGTCTCTTCATTCGCCTTCAGAGCAACGATATTGCTCCGCCTCTTTCGTTACCCCACCATATACGTGACAATCCGATAAGAGCACCCAGCCACTGTATCCTACATAAACTAACGCTTTGCCGCTTTTTATCATCAACACACAACAATATATAGGTACATATATTATTAAAAATACTCATTTTTTAATAATTATTAATTTTTTTTAATTTTTTTGTTTTAAACGGTAGGTCACTACTGACTATCAACTGTTGATTGTTATATATATTGCCTGTCAATTGTTTTTCTCCCCTTAACATTGATTATGACTTTGTTAAAGAAATGAATTATCAGATTTTCCAAATATTAGGAAAAAATAAAATTCCAGGATCTTAATTTATAAAATATATCATAAAAGTGAAACGTTAGTGTTAGTGTCGAAATTCCTCATAAAATTTTTCTACAATCGGGCTGTCAAAGCTCCAAAAAATTTTACTACCATAACTAATCAGATAACAATATAAATCTATAAAACCTGTGACATGTCCCGTAAAATAATAAGTCAGATCGGCTTTCAGATAATAATTCAAGGCAAAATAAGCCAATAAATGAAAAAATATATAAAAAGCATTAGAAACTCTGAAACAATTCAAGATCCAACTCAATATTATTAAATGGACATTGGAATTTATTTAGCTCGGCAAACGGTGGAGTGCGTCTGTATAGTAATGGTAACGCTCGAGAGGAAATAATAATATCCGAGAGTAAGACCAAGATCTCGATAAATTTTTATTTCCAACTAAGTCGTTAATGGCCACGATTTTCTAAGTTTCAAAAATGGTGAAAAAATGATCTGGCTTCTCTTGATGGCTTGTGAAAACGACAATAAAAAAGGCGGATGATCAATTAAATCAGTGAAATTCGTATCGATTTCCCAGAGCTCGTTATTTATTATTTTATTTAATTCAATTTTTTTTATCGCGATAATAATACCGGTGTTTCTTTTAAACAAACTATATAAATTATTTATTTAATCAATTATTGCAACCGAATTTCTCTCGGTGAAAAAGTTTCAATTTATTATAAAAAAATCTTTCAATGACGATGATCGAATCGAAAAATAAAAAATCAACAAAATAACTATTAAAAAAAAAAAATCAACTATCGGAAAAAATGAAACTTTATTGCCCCCGCTTATTCATATATATATATATACTTTAGTAACGTGCTCGGAATAAATATAATAATAAGTAAGAGCAAGGCTGGATGGACCACGCCCTGTCTCCGTTTTGCTCTCCTTTTCTTTTCTCCATCACCATCATGATCCTCATATTTTTCTCCCGGTGTTTCTCTCAAGCGCGGGCTGCCTTTTTATCGTGGAATATTTCTTCTCTTTCTCTTTTTTTTTTTTTTTTTTTTATCACTTGTGCGCCAGCCACCCGTTCATGGACCCCAAGCGAACTGATTCGCGAGCTCCTTATCCCCGGCGACACAGAGACACGCGGACAACACTGATAGAGACAAGCGAATAGGTGTTAGAGGGACTCTGGCTGATGGTGTAGACATGGCACACTTCCTTTTCTCTATGAGATTTCTAACATACTACAATATATACATACTTATATCTCGATATACAATATATAAATTATATATCGAGTATTTTTTAATTTAAAATTTTTCTTCATTAATTTTCAAGTACCAGAAATTGAAAACAAATCTTTGGTAATTTTTTAAAAAGAAACATGTTGAAAATGAAAATTATTAGAAATTTTTGCTGTAATTTAATTAAAGATGTTTTTTTTTTTTTTTTTTTTTTTTTTTTTAGACAGTTCAAGTTATTTTTTAAAAAAAAAAAAAAATAAAACCGTGCTTTTGACAAAAAAAAAAAAAAAAACACCATTTTCATATATAGTTAGAGCAGTTACGTAATTTACTGGCATTAATATCTGTCGACGTTGTGGAGAAACAGTCTAACTACTCTGTGATTTGATTCCGGAGGAAATTTTCTTCAGTCGATAAAGATAATTTTTCAACAAACAAGATTTTTTAAAACTTCAAAATAGTTTGATTTTAGTGAAAGTAAATTTTTTTTTAAAACTAAACAATTTATAATTTAAAAAAAAATATCCAGAACTATATAACTGACCAATTTAAAATTCGAATAAATGTCTAAATACAAATGATTTCTTCCGAGACTTGACCAACATCCGAATCGTCCTTCCGCAAATGTATTATATCACTTAATATTGAAGGTGGTTAAAAATCTAACCGGTTAATGACTTTCAAAAACGAATTCCAGTTACTCAACATTATCCAAGGGTCTCTTAGTCTGGGTGGTTTATTTAAAAGCTTCACCGTAAACACTACCTGGACCAACTCTATAGTTCTCATCCTGTAGTTCCAGTAGTTTGTTATTATTGTTGTTGTTGTTGTTGTTGTTGTTGTTGTTATTTGGTTAACATAGTTATCTTGCTTACCAAGAGTACCAACTCGGAACTTGTGTTACACTCAACCAGGCCGGATAGACAGGTTGTCCAGATTCCACGGAAGGTCGTTTGCTTGCTTATATGCCTGACTCTTTTCATCAGCATCAACATCAACATGAGCACAAGCTCCTCTAACCAGCACCTCTAACGCCCGACGGCTCTTATTTATCTTTCCATTTAAATAATAATAATAATCATCATCATCATTCATCCGGATATTTTATATTAATTTATTAATTTACGAGCCTCGCCGTTAAACCTGTCAATAATAGAAATTTGCTACTGAAATTTAATTCCGATTCTCGACTCAGAAAGGGCTAAATTTTGAATATCAAAAGGAAATACTATATACAACTATTGACACTAAATGATATAATAAACTCTATATCATATTAATTTAAATAAATATTCATTTATTATTAATCCGAAAATTTTTTAATTAAATTAAATAAATTAACATTCTAAATACAATTAAAATAAAATAAGGTGACGAATAATTGGTAGTTCTATTATAAATAATATTTAATTACTGTTTAGTTATAAAATTCCAAATACCAAATGCCAGGCCGGTATTGAATGGATTGATGAATGAATAAATAAATAAATAATTTGTTAAAGTTTTAATAAATAACAAAAATAAAAAAGGTTAAATCGCGTGGTCTGGATTTCGCGCCGTGGGCAGACACGGGTTGTATAAAAGGTACGCGGAGAGAAAGCAGAATTTCTTTTTTTTATTTCCCAGTTTGCTGCAGACTGTCTCGTTCTCTCTTTAGAGACATATTACAAGAGTTAATATTATAATGTAAAAAATCTAAAAGTAAGCGAGCTTTTAATCTGGATTACGACAGATATTTCCTTTTTCAACCTTATACATTATTTTTATTTTCTTTTTTTTTTTTTTTTTTTTTTTTTTTTTTTTTTTTTAAATGTATCGTTATAATTATTATTATTTGCAAGTTTTAAACTTTTTGCCGGACAATTGTAGGCAATTCATGGGATGAAATAAAATTAGTAAGATGCAAGATGTTGAATGTGAGATGTAAGATGGATGGAGGTTAGAATTAACCGGATATGACGACCGGTAGGATATATCATATTTCTTTTATAAGCTAGAGTTGTCATACAGAGATAAAAAGAGTCACAAAATGGCGTACAATTGAAATTAACAGCCATTCATGCTTTTTACCATAATTCTTTCGAAAAATTTTTTCGATTGTTAAAAAATTTAAATCATAGATGTCAATCATTTTTAATAGAAAAAATATTCCTCTATCATTACTAATGATTAAAAAAAAGTGAGCAAATAATTTTTATCAACGTTAGATATGTTTAAAATATTAAAAAGTTCTTCTCGCGTCTTTTAATTAATTTCGCGCGCTTACTGTCGCGACATCTATGTATGTCATGTTCCATATTTTAGATATTGGTGGAAATTATGTTTTATTAAAATTTTTGCTGAACAAATTATAAGAATCTTTCAATTGGTCAACGAGATTTTAAGGATAATTTAGAAAAAATATTATCAGTTGATTAAAATAATTGGAGTAATTATTTTCGAAAAAATTTTTCTTGAAAGCAAAGTCAAAAATAAAAAAGTCTGAGAACATAAAATCCACCAAAACACATAAAACTAAAACTCTAAAGCATCCTTACAATAAAACTTGTAAATAAAAAACTCTAAGACTTAGTTAAAAGTTAAAAGACAATTTTATCGGAATAAAGTAAAAAAATAAAAAAATAAAAAAAAAACGTAATCACGATGATCATTTCTATTTTAGGTATACGATGAATCACATGGATGGAAGAGCTCCAAACCCATGGAATGGAATGGAACGGAATGGAAGAATTTGCCAGGTTCTCAACTGAACCGTCCATTGATATCAAGACACCAATAAATTTTATTCTTGCTGATGTCAGGTGAGTTTTTACATTTTGTTTTCAGTTTTGCTCAATTTTTTCGCTAATAATAATAATAATAATAATGACAAAGACAAAAAAATTAAAAAGTTTTGAGAAAACAGTAAAATAAGCGGTCCAATGAGATTTACCCGAAGTTAAGACCACCAAAAGAAAAACATTGACGGGTACTATGCAAAGGGGATTTAAAAAGGGGCGAGATGCGGTCAAGGATGAAATCAAAAGGGAGATACCTTTTTTTTATTAACACTTGGACTAATGTAATTTAAAAACCCAAGCTTCATTTTTTTTCTTTATTTTTATTTTCCCTTTTCTTTATCATCTTTCAATTTAAAATTTCAGTTCAAAAAAATTTTTTTTCTTCCAATTAAAAGATGTAGAAAATTTTTTTCTTTATTTTGAACTCGTCAGGAATATTTAAAAATATTTTTTCCGCCATGTTTAAAGATAAAAGATAAATTTAAAAATTAACGATTTAAAAATAAAATTTCGATGTTGGTTGAACGTTTTTAAGCAGTTTAAGTTTTTAAAATACTGTAGATGAAGGTCGACAGCAATTTGATTCTTTTTCTTATGACGTCTTTAAATACACGTGTAAAAGAGATAGTTCCCCGTCTATACACATATATATATATATACCTGTTAATGCATGTTAAAAAATAAAACAAATAAAAGAAGAAAATAAGAAAAAGCTTGAGCATAGAATCATAATAATAATAATTATTATTATTATTGTCGTTATGATTATTTTTATTTAAAAAAAAAAAAGATTTGGTATTTGTGATTCGCGTGTATAAAACCAAGGGGAAGAGAGAAAAGATTAAACGACTGTATATATAGAGACGGTCAAACAGAAACAGTAATAATCCGATGGATCTTTTTATTATTGCTGTTAATTTAAAAGTTTTTTTTTTTTTTTTTTTTTTTCTATCGAAAATTCACATTCCCTTTCACTTTAGTCTTCTCACACATCAGTTGTGTTTATATGTATATAAGATGTCTTTAGTTTTCGTTGATTAATAAAACTTTTAAAATGATGACGGTATTTATTTTAAATTTTTTGTTAATATTCAAATTTATATATGTTGTTTGTTATTCACTGATACTGACTCAATCATTATTATTATTATTATTATTAACATTAATATTTCAAGGTTTTTTTTTGTGGATACTTTTATGACTGGCGGTTCCATAAATTGTTACAAATTTTATTACAATATTTTTGAGATAATTGTCTGGGATTTACAATACTATTAGCTTTATGAAAATTCCAGCAAAGACATAAACCTAATAATTAATACTAAATGTATCTCTGATTGACTGGTTAACAATATTAAAAATTATTTTCCAATAGTTTACCATGCTATAATTTTAACAAAAATAAAATTATTAGCAATATCGAAAAAACTAGTTTAAAAAATGATTAATCAAAGTCTAACGCAAAAACAGAGAGTATTTGGCAACTATCTTCGCTTGACTGTTGGTAATATACGGAATATGACGCGTCGGTAAGCGCGCAAAATTCTTCTAACTTAATTGAATGAATCTCTCAACACATTTTTAAAGACATTTTTAATGATTTTTAATCATTTTCACCAATAGAAAACCATTTTTCTCAGTAAAAAAATTTTTTTTCTATGAATAAAATATTTCCTATTGGTTGATACCAACACGATTACAATCCCCGATAATTACCATAGGCTTTTAATTACTGTAGCATTTATCTACATCAGACACCATCACGTATAATACATTCTACATCTTTCTCTATCGTCAATATCGTGTTCATAAACTTTAATGGTTATTAACGTTTGAATATTTATAATAACAGTGTATCGACTATCAGGCAGGAGGAGGAGCGTCGTTTGAAGTGAAGCCGTTGGGTAGGTGGAATATATTAAAAATAACATTTATTAATCATGCATCTCCGAGTCTTGAGTGAAAATAAAAAATAAAAAATAAAAAATAAAAACTCACCCGGTACGAAGAGTTGCGGTAGGTCCAGAAGTTGTTAAACCAAGTTCCGCAGAAGCGGTCGACGGATCAGCAGCGACAAGTTCCGACAAAACCAAAACAGTTGTCGTAGTATTGGTAGGAACAGAATTTCCATTGACAGCACCAGAAGGTGCTGCTCCTCGAGGAAGGTCATCTTCGTCGTGCTGATGAAGCTGAAGCTGGGGATAGTGATGAAGGTGGAGGGTCGCGGTATTTCCTACGTTGGTGGTTACCGCGTGTCTCACGTTTACGAGATTTCGCGTCGATTGAGGGGTCGCTGGTGGAGATGGTGAAGGATTCGGAGGAGGATATTCGACTACCTGGACCCGATCTGCTTCACTCTCATAGATTATTTCTTTGTCGTGGGTGTACATCACGGTTTTTTGGCCATCGTTATAGATCAAGTCGATCATTTTGTGTCCTAAGCCTGTCGAGGGACTTGACTGAGGACTACGACCGTTTTCCTCCTCCTCCTCCTCCTCCTCTTGGTGGTGATGGTGGTGGTGGTGGTGGTGGTGGTGATGGTGCGGATGATGCTGGTGGTGCCGCTGCTGGTGGTGCTGATTGTACTTGTGGTGTATGTGCTCTGTTTCGTGGAGATCCATCACATTGACTGGTTGCATTGTCGCTAAAAGCACTTCGTCATTTTGATTTTGGTTGCTCAGACAGGATGACGCGGGAGATATCGGTCCTTCTTGAACCTACCAATCAGATATTAACAAGTTATTCAGGGCTAAGTTGTTATTTTTTTTTTTTTTTTAAATCAATTTTTTCGAGAGACAATCAAGTTGTCATGTGGCGCCCCATGGAGTTTAGGAAAATGATCATAGCACCGCAGTAGTTAATAATACGACAAAAATATTTAAAAAGATTTTATAGTAAATAAGTTTTGTGAGCTACTGATATGGGTTTATTATAAATATTTAATAAAGTTTAAATTTTCCAAGTTCAAGCTGTTTTTAAAATTAATAACCACGTTTCAGGGATTGTCGCCCAAAATTTCTTATGAAATAGCCTCCAGCGCCTTAAATTTATATATTTTTTTTTTTTTTTTTTCTAAAAAATGTCTCTATAAGCCTTATAGGAAATTAACTAAACCAAAAAAAAAATAACTAAATTGAAATAAAAATGTAAAAAACAAAACTGTCTCGTTAAAAAAGGTAAAAAATCAATATGCTAATTAAGTGTCTCGGATCACTACATACTCTTCATTATTAATGAACTGGCTTATTTTATACCAGAGAGAATTTTAATAACCAGCGTTATAAGATCTGGCGATAAGAATGCCCATGACGTGATTTACAACATAATGATTAACAGGAAAAAAAAAAAAAAAAATAAATAAATAAATAAAATACATACCGGGGACATGGTGGTGTCCTGTATATGAAGAGTTGAGTTATCGGCGTCGTCAGTGCAAGTCGACATCCTTATCAGAGTCAAAAAATACTAGTCAGTACTAGCAATTTAAATGATTTTTGACTTGAGCGTCAGACAGGCAATGCAACAGGTTAAATATCACAGGAGCTGGTATATCTATGGCACATCAATTGATGAGGGGCACCTGTACCTTTTAAAGAGCAGAAGCATTCCAGGAATAATTCCAGAAGCATAACAAACAGGTATAATACAGTTGGTTATAATAAAAAAAAAAATAAAAAATAAAAAAAGGATCGTAAATCGAAAAACCAGAACTTGAAACCACTATGCAAACAAAAGTATAATAATTTCATTCATGTAACTCATTGACGGATGAGAGAACAAGGAAGAGTGGTGTGTACCAGCAGAAGAGCAGGCCAGTTTCATTCTTCTGTTGGTTGTTGATATCCAGCAACCAACCTGGCAAGCAACTTTAAGTAGCCATACGGGAAATAAGAATTGGCGTGTCTGTTAGTGTCTGTTAGTGTCTGGTAGTGTCTGGTGTCTGGTGTCTGGTCACGACGAGGTTAGCATCACAGAGTTTAAACAGAACCGTTTGAGACTAAAGAAAGAAGAATCATCAGCATCATCAGCATCAGCATCACCATCTGGGATAATGTATAATAGTAGCAAGCTTCGATACGCTATAACATCAGCAAAAGCATCTAAAGAGCAACCAGGGAGGAGGAGGAGGAGGTAAGATGGAGCAGGTTCAGCCGGTCTAACCTGATTCTCCAAAGGACCCACCTCCGTTTGTATTTCAAGTAGCCGCACGCCCTCGCGCCCTCCTGGCTACTCTACACTACGCTCTTAGATGTATTTGCTTCTTAAACACGGTCAAGTAACGTCTGAAACAACAACTTTGTCTTTCATAGATCGACACTGGACCAACTCTCTAACAATCTAAATCTCTTTTGAGTCTTCCATCTAAATGGAGATTGTGCTTTTCGGTTAGAAATTATCATCAAGGTCATCCGGTTCGCGGTTTGTGCAAGTGATTTTTTAAGTGTTCAAGGGCTTTTCTGGTGTAGAAAGTGCTGTAACCGTTTGTCCGAATATTCCACAGAGAAACCTCTTAGAAAGCAGGAGCCATGATATTATTCTGGAGCTTGAGAATTCGATTTCGGATTCCCAACGCTCAGAAGTAGCAGGTGGAATCCAGATTTTTCATTGTATTTTTTTGTTTTTTTTTTATATATTTTCATTTATTTCGTTGAAAAAGACAAAATATAGAAATGCAAAATGTTTAAATTAGATGGATTTTGATAAAAGTTATATTTTTATTTCATTTTTATAGTTTTTTTTTTTTTTTTTTTTTTGTCCATATTATTATTAGAATAAACATGAAAAATCCATCAAAACATTGAAACCCATGAATAATTAAAATTTTTTTTTTAATAGGAAAAAATGGATAATTTTGTTTATTTTTATAGTTTACCATGATTACAACACTAAAATACTTCTAAAAAGGCTCAAATACGCAATTTAAGTGATTTTAATGCCTCGAATAGATGTTTGTGGTTTCTGGTTTTTCGAAAAGTGTCAAAAAGCAAAAATAAAGTTAAGAATAACTCACGTGTATGTGTACAGGAGTGAAGTGATGATTAGATGAAAATTTGAAAACTACAAACTACCAAAGTGATAACTAAAAAACTACCGAATCACATTGTCCGTAATAATAATCATCGCATTTTCCACCACACCACTTGATAAATCATAGTAACCATAAATGTTTTAAAATTAATACGGAATATATATATATATATATATACGTAAAACACCGTAAAAAAAAAAAAAGAAAAAAAAAAAAACACACTTAATATCACAGAAGACAGTTTGTCTTCTCACGCATCCTCAAAATCGAAATGAACCATCAGCACAAAATTCACTATAGTTATCAAAGCAACAACAACAAAAATAGTAACAAACAATTATTATTATACTATTTAAAATAGTGTAAACTAATATTAATAAGTTAAAAATGAATAATCGGAAGCGAAACGTCGTCGCGTACACACTACACAGAGTTCTCTTCTCTGGAAGAACAACATGGCCGCCTCGACTCCCAGCATCCAAGAGTTCCTTTTTCCCCTTTCTCACCCACCGTCTTCGTCTGAAAAGAGTGATCTATACCTATATCGACGTACCATAAAGGTATCTTGCTTTAACTTAAGAGCTTTAAAGGAACTGTTCTTGTCTTGCAGCCGCCTACTGGACCAAAGTCTCTATCCCACTCCGAGGGGATCCAATGTAATATTAAAGAGAGATAAACTTTTCTGTCTCACCTGTGCTCTCCCACTACTACTACCTGCTTCCACTACTCAAGTGGTTCTTTGTCAGTGTGTGGATACTTGTTGGGCAGAAACTTTACCTGCATGTGTTGAATCTGAGATACCCAAGCCAGCCTCCCACCATTCAGAGCATGGCTTGACGACGGTCAGCTACACCGATACTCAAATTAAGCCGATCCAAAAGTGCTTCCCAGGTAATTTACTTACCAACGCACTTTTACGCTTTTACAAATTTATTATTTTTTCAAATTTCAAAATCTCTGCAGTTTCAATTTCGTGACTAATAACGCACCTGGTCCTTGATGTTACTCTGATAAATGTTGGCTTTTTTTTTTCTCAAGCTTTAATCAAGTTGGCAGCTTTCTGATGTTGGACGGATGCAAAAAATTTTTAATTCCAAGGAGAAGGGCAAAAAGAGAAGCAGAGGATTCTGAGGAACTAAAATAAAAGAGGATGATGATGAATAAAAATAAAATATCAAATGATGAAGTTAAAAAAGGAAGATGTGAAAAATGGGATACTGAGATAGAGAGAAGAATCGCCTGAAGCGCTACGTGTATAATGGTCGAAGACTAACCTGAAACTCCTCAAGTCCAGAATGAAGGAGAGAGAGAGAGAGAGAGAGATAGAAAAAAAAGAAAAAAAAAGAAAAAAATATAAAAATAAAAAAATAAGAAATAAGATGAGGTTTGTGGAAGGGGTTGTTGGTAAGAAGAGATGCGATTGCTATTGGAAAATTTTATATTCGGTTGTGATATATATTTCTCAGTCAATGGAGATGTTTTCGATTTCTTCCAGACATTTATCGTCTGCAAAATATTGTTATAATTCTCTATTTGAATATTTTTCCACTATAAAAAATCAAATATGTTTAGAGAATTTAGAACCAAACAAAAATCCAACTAATAATAACCATTTTTTATTTTTGTTTAAAAAAAAAATAAATTGTTGATATAATTTTTTTCTGGATAAGTTTATTCGAAAAAATAACTCCGGTAAATAATAAACAAAATTTTCTGGTATCAAACAAAAATATATTAGTGGATTAGACCATTTAAAAATTCTCTTTATAAAGTTTTTCTGATTACAGTATTTAATCCCATGAATTTTCTTATCAATTATTAGAAATATTTTTATAACGTTTAAGAATTTAACAATTTCCAATAAAAATTAAAACAAAAATATTTTGTTCCATTATATTTATTAGCCGTGTCGAATGTTGCTCCAGGATATTTTAAAAAATTATTCAACCTTTATTTTCAATTTTCACGGGCACAAACAAAATTTTCTAACAATGTTAAACATAAAAACTAATTAAAAATTTTTAAAATGGTAAAAGAGTCAAAAACAAAATGAATATCAGAGTATATTGTTGATAAATAATTAAATAAATCATAATGAAGGAGGTAATCACCGAAGAATGCAAAAAAATAATGTTATCCTGAGTATTAAGCAGTAGTATCCTATTTAAAAGGATATTTATAAACATATGTATATATATGTATGATATATATTCATTGCCTATCCAGTCATTGGACTCACCATCTCCCATCTCGAGATCTCATTCGCTTAAACTTTATATATAGAGTTTAAAACACTCGAGCATTTTAAACCCCACCATTACATTACATTACATTACACTCACAGACATGTATATATATATATATATATTTATATCTGTTCATCCTCCATCAGATACTGTGAGTGTATACGTAGTACAGTGCCTATAATACATACTTTAGAGCCTCCGCGGTAACCGCGATACGGTTCTCAACCTACAGCGTTATTTTCAATCGCCAGTACTTATTCATTCAGTTTTAACCTCAATGTTAAAGATCTTACGCGTCATTTACTCTCAGAAAATAATACACTCCTCTTATTAATTAAAGAGAAGTGAGAAAAGATGAAATTATTTATTTTTCAGTAATTTTTTATAGGCTGAAAAATAATTGGAAAATTAAGTTACGTTAAGTTGCAAATTTTTGATTAATTTTTCTTCAATGTTGTAATTTAACCAAATCGAATTGATATGATTTTTATTGATTTGTTTTGGTTGTATTTGAAATAAAATAATATCTAATGCAACAATAGCCTGATCAGTGTGACTTTGATGACGTCTTTTTATAAATAAAAATAAAAAAAATAAATCGGTCTGTTGGTTCAAAATTCGTGGGTAGTTGGTATTCTCAGTATTGGGTCTAGTCTTATATATATCTGTGTACTGCCCAGAATTTTAACGCCTGAAAAGATTCTAGTGACCTGAACTATTATATATATATATAGAAAAAAAGGGAAGGTGCATAGTTGTGTAGATCAAAGGAGATACACCTGTCGAAAAATGTTCCCTACTCTCCCTAGTAGATGCTTTACTCGCTAGTGGTCCTGTCCTTACAATCTTTTACCTGCGCAACTAACAATAAGATGTCTAGTGTAAGACGTGTTATTATGTCGAGTGGAGTAGGCCCTCCCCGGGATTACAAGCTACGAGGCACAAAAATTATCTAAAACGGGATAATAAGAGAAAAGAATCTATACATATATGGGGAAAATTTTAAATCTACCCTAGCAAGTGCTACTACAATTAAGTAAAGCGGATTATCGGATAAGATTTTCCAATTTTAGAAACTTGGAAAATTTCGGGGCCTGCCTTTTATTTGTTGAAGACTATAAATTTTATTTGTGATTAAGTAGCGTGGTTAATGCTTCTTATTCTATCCTAAGCGTGTTGGTGCAAGATATTAATGATTTTAATAAGGAATACCTAGATTTAAATTGATAGATTTTTTTAATAATAATAATAATAAATTTTTTTCGGGTCTAAATATGTAACTAAATAATTTGGTTGAAAAAAAATGAACTTTAATTATTTCAAAAAAAAAAAAAAAAAAAAAAAAAAATAAAATTGAAATTCCTTATTGGTTCTAATAAATAAAAATAACTGATTATTATTATTAAAACGAGAAAAAGAGAAAAATAGCTTCAGCAGCGGCAGCATCATCGAGATAAGAAGATTTGCTATGCGTATTATATTTATAGACATATAAGTATCATGTATGCGTGGAAATAGGTTCTATGCGTGTCTATAGTATTTTACATTAGGTAACCGTGACTCGATAAATCCCGAGGGCTGGCGATTAAAAGGAAATATTATATAGTTAAGTTGGAAAACTGCAGCATGGTGAACGGGTTCTCTGAAATAGTATATTATCTTGGTGATGTAGTCGACACTCTGTTAAAAAGTTTAAAAATAAAATTTATTAATGGTAACTTTAATGTACTATTAATTTTATCCCCGTCAATTATTTATACATTTTTACTATTTTTATATTAGTTAAAATTTTTTAATCTTTTTTTATTGCTTCTCTTGGTAAATATATTAATTATACCTACCGGTTAATTAAATAGTTAATTAAGTAAATCCTGTTATTTATAATCTCAAATATTTTTAATATTTGATTATTCAGAATGAAAATAAATAAACGGGTTATTAATTTTACTAAAATATAATAATAATAATAACAATGATAAAAGTAAAGAGTTAAGGATATGTTGAATGCCTTTGGATGTGCAGAAGTTAATTTGGTTTTAAATAGATGGAAGATTGTCGTAAATCGGAGCACTCGGGAAGTCTCTTGTTTACAAGCCGCCAGAGTTTAAAAGACACTCAATAAATGACTGAGCCACGATGGATACCGAGGAGGCAAGGAGGATGTTTAACTTATAAGTATACTTTTGCACCCTGCCGATATATATATCGAGAGCACCGGGAGTTATGATCGGTAGCAGAAGAGAGAAAGAGAGAGAGAGAGAGAAAGAGAGAAAGAGAAAAAGAGTTCTTGGAAACGACGCCCCACGGAATCGTCTCGCATGCCTGATCATAATTAATAATCCCTGTAACAGAGAACGGACTGTATTTATAAAGACTTGGAGCCTGTGCTACAAGTATCAGCCGCATCGCGGTGATATCAACGATCGAGATCCCGTCCAGACTTACTCCACCATCAGCAGATCCAGATAGATTGTGATACTGCGTGAGAACGAGAGAGAAGAAAAAATAAAAAAGAAAAAAGAAAAAAATGAACAAGCTGACATGAAATGTATAAAATATATATGTAGATTGGTGGGTTATGCTACCAAGGGGATGCTGCTTTCTGCTTTCTGCTTTCTGCTTTCTGCTTTGAATCAGGAGCAAGAAAACCGACGCCCACTAACTTGTCTGCGGACTTGCTTGTATTACCAATAAGTGAGATTGTAATTACTATTTCCCCTCTTTTAAATTCTTTTTTTTTTTTTTTTAGCTTTTAACTATACTTTCATATATATAATATAAATCTATGTAAGTTGTGATCTTATATATCTCAAGCTTAATAAAGATTCTGCTAATTTCTTCCTCCCATTGATTGAGTATATTAAAAGGTGGTTTAATGGAATAAAAAAAAAAAAATTGTTTTAAAAATAATAATTGACTTTTCAGTCATGATAATTAAAAATAAGTTGTTACAGATAAAAATTTTAAATAAGAAAATGAAAGTATGTATTTTACAAAAGTAACTGTCAGAGTCAAAGGATAGGATTTGCTCTGGAGTGAATGACGATAAGCTGTGTCCCCTGTTCCCTGTTCTTTCTTCCCTGTTCCTTGCTGAATGTCTCTCTTATCTTGGGGTAAATCGGCGCCACGCTTGGTCGCTACTCAATTCCTGCTGCTCCTTCGGCTGTCTCACAGCTATTATACATACAAATACAAATACATGAAATAAATTAAAATAAAATATAAATAGCTGTATGAAATGTATGTACTTAAAATTTTTAGGCGTTTATTTTTCTACAAGCAAATTAGAAAAGCCATTGGAGCAAGTCGTGTCGCGTGTTACATTTATTATTATTATTATTATTATTATTATTATTATAGATATAAATTGCACATCTACCAATCTATCTGCATATGTTTATTTATATATCATAAATTGCAGAAGGATAATATTATTTAGTGTAAGGATTAAGAATGACTGAGAGAGTTTATAAAGGGATTTAATGATTTAATGCTTCAAGACACATATCATTGTGAATATATGTTATATATTATTTATTTTTTTAATTAACTTTTACTATTTTTTATCTTAATAAATTATAACTTATTATATCCGTAAATAATTTTGAATTAATCTAATTATTTATTAAATATTTAATTTTTAATTTAATAAAATTTAAAAATATATAATCTGGTCATAGATAGATTAAATATGATTATCATAATCATTTGCCATTATTATTATTACGATACATAATTAAAAAATTAAATAACCGAGTAAAATAAATACGAAAAAAAAAAAATAAAAAATTCGTAAAGATAAGTCGTGTAAACAGTATTTAAGTATATATAGAACAAAATGTAAATTGATTATAAAATTGTTGAAACATATATCGAAAACCCCAATAGCTTTTTTTATTAACGATAATATTTAAAAAAAATTTATGGAAATATTTCACCGTGATTAAAAATTTAATTATAATTTAAAAGTCCAAATTATTTGTCCGCAAAACTTGTTTTATCTCGATAATTAAAATTCGCAATAAAAAATTTATTAAAATAATTTAAATGTCGAAGGTCATAGCATCTGTTGCATAATCTTTTTCGTCCAAATATACTCACATCAGTATATCAGTTTAAATAAACTTAAAAAAAAAAAAAATAATTATCGAATAAATTTATTACTGTCTGCGATATGTTGCTTAAAATTGACACTTACAAAATCACTACGATTATTCACTTAGTTTTTAATTTTTTTCAATATATAAACGCTATACTTTTATTTTAAATTCTGATTCATAACTAATATTTTTTAAATAATAACATGATAGTTATTATCGATTAAATTCCAAGGCTTTTTATTTATATATCTTTTATTATATTGCAATTATTATCGATATTTATGTCACGGGTTGTTTTTTTTAAATTAAGAAGGTATTTAATTTATTTAGTGAGTAATAAAAATTGGTGACCGACGACTACTGAAGATTGAGATTGAAATATAAATAATTGTATTAAATTAATAAAATATAAGCAAGTCGAAGGTGAGATTAGATACCCGTCCAAGTTCTCACAGCTAAAGGGTGAAAAATGTCCCGTCAGATAAACCCATTCATTTCTTAATTTGAGTCTTATAGCTTAGCATATCTATCTATCTAATATCCTAGTAGATATTATTATTATTATTGTTGTTGTTGTTGGGCATATAGTTTAAGTAAAACTCCCATACCCGGTAGAGAATACCTCTTGCTGACCACTAGATCCGGTTTAGCAAGTTTCCGGATTCCCGGGTCCCGAGTGTTGGGTCTCCTCGGGGTCATCTTGGGTCCTCAGCACCCTTTTTAATTATTTTTATTATGTCCGGTTTTACTGTAAGGACCTGCTGGACTATACAACAGAGTACCGTTTATATTCCTCAAAATAAAGAAGAGAAAAAAAAAAAATAAAAAATGTTTGGCTCCCCCATATATTTAGCTCCTGACTCCTACCAGCAATACCAGCACTAGTGTCCTTAGGCGCTACCGTCCAATGGTCATACGCATAAATTACCCCAATAATCCGGTTTTGTAATACCTAAAGCTTGTGCTAGTATAGTGGACTACTGATGGTATACTAGTGAAAATCGTGAGACTGAATTATTATTTTATTATTTTATTTGATACCGAGGAGGGACACATGATCTTGGAGGGGTCACCTGCACAAGATTGACCTAGACATGCGACATTACAGTACAAAACATAAACTTGTTTTTAAGAGCATCATTCCTGAGACTGCGAGAGGGATGATGACCATTGCATTCACGTATAACTATCAAATCGAGGCTCGAGGGATGACCACCGTCCATTGGGGTTAAATCCTGTTTATAAAAGATTCTTCCTCATTTCCTGGACGGTGGGAACCAAAACCTGATTATTTGTGCTTTATGGTGGAAACTGTTTTTTACCGAATCAGAACATCTTCTTTCAGAATAGCCAGAGTCATACTTGTGTGTTGATGTTCACATATAATATGATGACCGTTGCAGCCGGACAATATTGTTGCTAAACAGGCTCCATCCACGATATAATTTAAACGTAAACGGTTATAACTTGAAATACACATTTTTGTTTGGAGATTATATTATTACACCGGACTCGTAATGCATAGGTTAACCGACAAGCGACAAAACGACTAAACGAGTCCTTTCAGGAAGATACCACTTTTTATTTTTATTATATTAATATATACATATATCTAAAGTTTTAACTTGCTGAAATATTTTTGTATTAAATATAACCGACGTTCTAGTGCCGTTAAATTCCATCGTAATTATTATATTAATTTATATTGATTGACAATTGGATGGGAAATTGATAAGAAATAAAATTTAGATTTATTGGTTTTATTTATAGTGCATAGTTTGTAATATTGTAAATAGTGTTTTTATTTTTATTTAACGATTTATAAATCTTAATATACCGAATACATAAACCGTTTATAAAGTTTAATGAGCAGACGGAAGTTTTGAATTAATCATAATAATTTAAGTTTAGACGGTTATTTATAATTATAAAAATCATCAGCACCCAATCGAATAAAATCAAAAAGGTATTTTTGATTTTTTATCCTTATATTTTACCTGAAATTCAGCTCAGATGTTATAATATGCATAATTTAAACATTTATTGATGATTTATAGACGGCGTATTTATCACACATGTATAATAAGTCACACTAAAATTCATAAAATAAATTTAGTCATTATATTTATTATTATTATTATTATATATTTACCACATCATCTTTATGTAAAATAATCTTTAATCTAAAATAAAATAAAAATATGGTGAATTTTTTAATTTTTACAGGAAATTGAAAAAATTTCGAAAACTTTGTAAGTTAAATGTTGGGCCAAAAATTGAAAAAAAAAAAAAATAAAAAAAAGTGACTCCTTTCTCTTTTATCATTTGGCCCTCTCGAGAAATCGAAGGCTGATGGTTGGAAGGTCGTCTTCGGGAGCAGCGTACGGGGCGTGGCTGGGAGACGCATTTATTCGTTGTTCGCCGTGTGTTATCTCTTTCAGTCTTCTTGGTCAGAGACTCAAGCCGGCTCTCTCTGGTCTCTGGTCTCTGGCTCGTCTCATCTCCAGCACACAGCACTCTTTTTTTATTCTGTTATTATTATCTCTTTACTTGTACGTCTTTAAAAGTTGCCAAGAGTGGAGTAGAGTGGAGTAGAGTGGAGCTCTGAGTTGGAGAGCACGCATGGCATCCTCCTCATCCTCCTCATTCTCCTCATTCTCCTCATTCTCCTCATCCAACTTGGTTTTATTTCTTAGCTCTTCTCTTGGTATAGGCCTGTTATCTCTTCAGGCACGTCCGCGTATTCTTTTTTATTTTATTTCAAGTATTTTTATTTATTTTATTATTTAGTCCGCTGCTCTACTCGTTGAGATATGCTACCTATCTTCTACCTTTTACCATCCTTGTATCTTCTCATGGGATATCCTATTCTATTTCTATTATTATTATTATTATTATTATCATTATCATTATTTTGTTATCCTCGCTTTCAGATATTATACTGATTATGATAGTGAGTTGTTGATGCTGGTAAATGTATTTTTATGTTATCATTGATCCTTAACAAAATCTATTATCAATTGATATTGTGCCTGCTTATTCTATAATAGAACCAGGCATCATATATTTTAATTGATATTAACATATATCATATGTAATTCACCAATATTTTAACAAAACATAATTTATAATTTCAAACGGTATAAACATCAAGACACATACACTGATAAAAATTTTAACTTGACTCAAGAGCAAAAATCTTGAACCAAGAACACCAATTGGAAGAAAATGAATTTCTTGAGTCAAGATATATTTTCTTAATTCAAGAGAATCTATCTTGATTTGAGAATTTTTCCTCTTGGCTCAAGAAATTCATTTTCTTCCAATTGGTGTTCTTGGTTAAAGATTTTTGCTCTTGAGTCAAGTTGAAATTTTTATCAGTGTATATAACATACATGCGTGGTTATACCGTCGTTGTACTTTTCCAATCGGCGCTTACAGTTTACAAACCAATATATATATATATATATGTGAATATAAGAAAGAACTCATCTTAAAGTCAACTCACGGATTGATTCCACGGAGACTGGTCGTCGATTCCAGACAAGAACGGAAGCGACAAAAAGCGCGTGCCCATCACTCTATATATATATATATATATTTATAATGTATCTGTTTACTCCCTTTTTCTATAAGGTCTCGATACCTTTTGCGACAAGACAACAAGACTCTCCAGCTTCTCATACGAACCCTTTTAAATTTTATTTTCATTCTAGACTTTATTTTATTCTTTCTTTATTATTATTATTATTATTGTTATTTTTTTTTGTGTAAGTTAAATCTTTAGAGAAGAATTGCGATATAGGAGACATTAATGGTATACGCTGTTCCCAGACGCTGGCGTTAAGTTTCGGATTAAATTTCACACTTATCTTGTGGTTTCGTAAGGGAACTCTCAATTCTATGGATTTTTATTTTTTCTTCCTTTTTAACAAATTTGTGGTCACACAAACTCAAAGTTATTAAAATTTTCTTAAAAATTATTAAAAAAAAAAAAAAAAATAGTTTCAAAGTTAATTTTATTCTAAAGATCTATAATTTTTAAGTAAAAAGATCGATATTTCTTCTTTCTTCATTAAAACTGCTATAGAAATTGACTGCAGCGATCTCTGTAGAAACAGATGGGTATTGCGGAACAATTTACTTACAGTAAGTAAAACCAAATATGATGAAACCGTTTCTTGGTAGAGAAGATATGAAACTCAGTTGGCAAAAGAACAAACTTTATTGACAATTCTTGATAAAATTAATAATTTATGAAAATATCAATAAATATAAATTTCTCTAATGCTCCATTAATAATAATAATTTTTAAAATTATTAAAATTTAAAAACAATAAGGTTAAATAAAAACTGCAATAAAGGTTGAGAAAAATTGTGCGTTTATTCAACGAAGACGTAGGACTGTTTTATTTATTATTAATTTATTTAATTTATAATTTGTTAAATATAGTATAGACCAGGCGTGTCTCATTAAATCGATCGAGACCACCCTATTTAAATTAAAACGCACTTGCTTTTTGCCTCGATAATAACTTTATTACTTACTTTAGTTACTTTTTTTTTTCTATTATTCACTTATATCGTTCAATAATTATATTTAATACTCATTATTATTTTTATTTTAATATATTTAATATCCAATATTTGCTTAATATTTTTATCTTTTTGTTTATTTACGCCTGTTGCAGATCAATAGTAATAATATTAATAATAATAAAAATAATATTAATTAACTTAATTAAACAAATTAATTATTTTTTATTAATTCCGAATAATCGATACGTTATTATTTAGGTTGAGTAATTACATGTCTTTAAATATATTTTATTTATACACTTAAAAATTAATTCAATTTTTATCACCACGCGAATCATATAATAATTTTAATTACATCACTCGCTCATTATTCATTCAACAACATTATATTATAATTATAACTATAATAAATAAATTGCGCGTAACATTGCTGCTTGCTGCGTTTATTCAATTTTAGTCAAAACAAATATATTTTATGAAAATAATATCAATTGTCATCATCATCATCATCATCGATTTTTTTATTTTCATCATTTTATCACTCACATTCATTGCTTTTATTTTAGTCTAATTTTTCATTAAATGATGGTTTTTTTTTTCTTTTTTTTTTTTTTAATGTTGTTCCTAACTATTCATAAATATCTACAGGGTTCATATATATATATTTACGTTTTTAATAATTAATTACGATTTGGTTTCTGCATTTTTAGAGCTCTTGGAAATCGACCAATTTTTTTTTTTTTTTTTTTTTTAATTTAAGTAAAAATTTAATTTTTCCGAATTTCTTTTCATTTTAGATATTATGTAAAATTTTTATAAACAATTGGCGATTTGTTTGGAACAATTTAAATCATCGAGTGTAAAGATATTTGTCTTAAAGTGATGTGATTTTTCAAATAAATTGTTTCAATTAATTGAGCGACTCAATTATTTTACAACAATTTCAATAAACATGTGTTAGCAATAATAATAGAAATAAATTATTGCGACCAGTTTGAAAAGTCAATTGTTTGCAACAAATTTAATTGAGAAAAAAAAATCAGTCGACTTACTGCCCCAATATTAAAAGAACAAAATATAAATCTTACAATAATTAAAACATAAAAATTCATCACACATAAATAATCCTTTTTTCTGGTGATGATGATGATGATGATAATAATAATTATAATCTCAACTTGACACCCTTACATAATAATAATAATAATAATAATAATAATAATAATAATAATAATAATAATAATAATAAATGCAGTTACAATTATAATAATTATTATATTTGTCGAGTGACGTTGAAAAAAAATTATTTTTCGTGTATCACTTGACTCGATTACGTGCCAAACGAGCCAGTAATAATGACTTGCATGTGTTAAACATACGTCGATTATTATCATTGTTACAATTACTATTATTATTATTTTCATTAATATTATTATTATTATTATTGTTGTTGTTAGGCCTTTTACACAAAGTACACCAATAATCTTAACCAAATAAATAAACAATACAATATTTTTTTTATTATTATTACTATTATTAATATTAAGACGATTTACGTATGCACATTATTAATCTATTAATATTTTATTTTTTTTTTTTATAACTGGTCTTTTCTTAATTGTATAATTTTTGTCTTGTTTGTTGTTTGTTAATATTTATTAATGAATTAATTGTTTGTTTTTTTTTTTTTTTTTTTTTCATTATTTTTTTTTTTTTTTTTTTTTTTTTTGGTAATAAGTATAATAAATTCGATAAAACACAATAATCGCACAATCTCTCAACGCTCACATATTGTGCGCATTTCACATATACATGTGTGTATGTGTATGTGAATTAGAGTGTATCAAAAAATCAAAATTTTTTCAATTTTTTTTTTATCTTTAAATTTTGTCAAATTTCCCAATAAAATATCAAGATAATTAAAAGAAAAAAAATTATTTTAAATTATTTTAATACACCCTAGTGTATATGGCGCGATAATTATAGCAGCACACATTTTTTTATTTTATTTATTAACTAGTTTTTATTACTATATTCTTCCGGTCATTTTCTACGTCAAAGAGCGACAAAGTATTTTTTTTATTATTTATTTTAAATGTTTTTGGTCATATTCGCTCTTTGTTCATTATTATTATTATTATTATTAATATTACATAATTAGTATTACGTCTAAGTACATTATTAATTTTAAATAATTAACTAAACTCATATCTAAAACCGAAAAAACAAAATTGTAACAAAAAACATAAATTTTTATAAATAAATAACAAAATATAAAATTAAAAAAAATTAACAATTAATAAATTACAATAAATAACGCTAAAACACAGATAGTTGAGAAAAAAAATCTGATAATTGGATTGTCAATGGGCCCATAGTCTGAATTAACATTTAATTACTTTTTTTCACTCATCAATAACAATAATGATAATAACAATAATTAATAAATATTCTCTATTAATTATTACTATTATTATTATCATCATCAATAAAATACTCTTAATAATTATAAATGTTACTATCAATTATATTAATAATCAATCTTAGTAATAATAATTTATTTGTTTCAATTATTATTATTATTATTATTATATATATGTATCAATAATTTAAATAATTAACGCGTTTGAAAAGAATAATATATATTAATATATCCGGAGAGAGGGTTGTATCTCGCCCCAATATGTATAAGACAAAATCGCTACGGCTTAGCGATAATAGTCAATCGTCGCTACAGGTACAGAGGTTGGTTCATTACATAATTAATAATTAATAATTAATAATTAATAATTAATAAATACGTGTAGATTAATAATAATACACTGTAAAAAATTTACGGAGTTGATCATATTTTACTTGTTAAATATTCCGGAAAGAATTTAATTTATATTATTAATAAAAAAAATTTTGCCAAGTAAATTCTGTATTTTTAATAAAAATAATAAATGGTTATTTAAAATTTGTTTCAGCAAAATTTCTAATCACTTCCGATTTTTTACAGTGTAATAATAAATAAATAAATTAACCAAGTAAAAATTAATTAATTAAAGTTACTTTGTTGATGTTTATTTATTATTATTATTTTTTTTTTTTTTTTGTTCTAATTTAAAAATCACAAATTATTTGTAAAATAATAATAATAATAGCCGGTGGATAATTTCAAGTACGTAAGACTACGAAATGGATTTCTTGGATTTAGACTTACTGGTCGGTATGCCAGGAGGAACAGCGCCACCTATTATCTCAGTGGTGTCCTCCGCAGGACTTGGCGGTCCGCTACCGATTCTAGCGGCTCTGCGAAAAATATCACTGTTTACGAATCTTGGATAAGAGTCGCGATGCATCAGAGTGTAGATCTGGAGTTGGGCTTCATCGAATGTGTGGGGTGTCGGCTCAATCATATTTCTATTGACAATTTCACGTACACGTGAATCTAAACTAACCTAGATGGTAACAAAATTTCATTATTTATTTCGGATAAATCGATAAATAATTATTTATTATTATTGGATTATTGATCGAATAATTGGGAAAAAAAAATAAAATAAAATGTGTTGACATGATATTCAGGTCAGTTAAATTATTACCAATTAATTCATTTTTATTTTTAATAAATTTTATTGGACACAGAACATATTATGATCCAATAATTTTTATTTTTTTTTCCAAATCAAATCCAACGTTTTTTTCTATGAAAAAAAAAAAAAAAAAAAAAAAAGAAAAAAGAAAAAGACTTACCTCTTTAGGCGACAAAATCGATATGTAGTCCTCGTAAATATACCGCGCCTTTTCCTCTATTTTTTCTGGATTATTTTCACGCTTGAGTTGCTCACAGGCCAACCAAAATGCGATATTTTCTTCGCTGTACTCGCTCATGAGGAACTCGCGGAACAGTTTTCTGCCAGTAGCACTGCGCATCAGTTTATCAAATGATGATCCCCAAGATCGTACTTCATCTAGGCCACAGCATTCCGTACCAGTGCCATCTATCCCGTCCAGACTATCCAGGACATTTCCAGTTCCTGAATTAGGATCTGTGTGACCACCACCTGACCCAGAATCTGGCCCAGTTCCGCCATTTCCGCGTTTCTTTTTTGAATCTCCGGTTCCCGAAGTTCCATTTCCTGTTCCAACTACTGCCAAACTGTTGACAAAAATAATTATCATTTTTTTTTATATAGATTTTGTTTAATTTTTTAAATAAACATTTTTTTTCTCTCGGCTCGCTTCTTACCACTTATTCCTGTATCGAATGCATGGAACATAAATAAAAAATTTACGATAGTTTGATTAATCAATAAAGGTTTTTTTTTTTTTTTTTTTTTTTTTTTAATTTAATAATTTTAAACAAAAAATAACTGGAAAAAAGTTTCCATAAACTTAATATTTTAAAAGTTAGACAATACAAATGCCAGATGAGAAAAAACTATGAAAACAAAAAAGTTTTTCATTGATAAAATTTGGAGCCTAAAATTACCATAAGATCAATAGTTGGTTAGGTGCTGCTTCTGTTATTAAACCCAAATTAATAATAATATTTGTGCTCGAGGTGAAAAACTTTACCATAAAAAAATTTCACCCAGTTTGAAGTTTAAAAATAAAATTTATAAGCCGTCTGATTTTCATTGATATCAATAAAAAATTGAGCATGTACAGGTGGGAATCCCTCCACCCTTCAGAAATAAATAGAATAAAAAGCATGCGGTTAAATATTGCACAGCGCTTGCGCAATACAATAATGCTCTGTAAATAGGTCATCGAAATAAGTTACTTTTGTGATTACCCAATAAATAAATAAAATATCATTATTATTATTTAAGGTATTTAATACATCTATATGTACATATATATATTTGACTCGAAGATCGGTATTTATTGATAAAGATAGATAGTTATTATTCTAAGCCGAATACTCCCGATCCAAATTCTTGAAGAATGACTAATTTTTGATTATTACTTCTTCACAATAATATTTTAACGGTATGGGGTCTCATACCATCAGAGAAAATTTACGTGAAATTCACAATTAAAATTCATTTATCGACAATTATTGTTAGAGAAAGATGTAATTTTTTACTCAGTGTAACTTTTTCAATAACTGAAAAAATAATTCAGACAGCCCCGACCAGGACTCGAACCTGGATCTTTTGGTTACGCGCCAAATTCGGGAGTATTCGGCTTAGAATAATAACTATCTATCTTTATTATTATTATTATTATTATTATTGTTAACAAAAAGGGATAAAATATTTTAATCGACCGTATCAATATAAAACTATAATAAAAGTCTATTAAATGAAAATATTCTTCTAAAATAAACTAAAAGACCGTTTTAACGATATAAGTATTCCAACATATAACACATGTACGGCATACCATTTCAAACTGTTGTGATCCACATTGACGTAAAAACAAAACCTGGATGAATATGAATAAAAGAGATAAAAAAAGAAAAAAAGAAAAAAAACAAGTAGTGAAAAAGAATAAAGAGCAAAAAAATAACATACATAAATAAATTGAGGACAGAGGTACTGCCGAGCAAAAGAGGGAGACAAATAGTTTTATTAATGGTTATATTTCAAGAGAGAAAGAGAAAGATATTGTAGTTATAGTTAGGATTACTACACGCTAAACGCTTATATTCGGATTCGATCGAATTCCCCTTCTCATCTACATCTGTAAACGCGGATAACGCGGATAACGCACGTGTTTCTCTACTCGTGGCACATCAGCGCATGGTCCGTTGTGTTAATATTAAAAAATTAAAAACCATACCATAAATATCTCAGAAAAAGATTTTTTTTTTTAACATATTCCAAATCTGCAACAACTTTTGTTCCTAAAATTTATTTATTTGACCATTGGTTTAAACGATAAATGCCCAATTCGTTATAATCAGCCTTTTAACACTTGTTGCGGTTGATTGATTTGTAAAAAATTTCGGTAAATCAATATTCTTCGAGTTGACTATAAATTTATAAGTTGAGAGGGGAAAATAAAAATTAAAAAAAAAAAAAAACAAGTTTAAAGATAAAGGAGCGGTAATACCACGAACAACTGCAACAACACCACCAACACAAGCAGCAATTATCTTTCTTGCTCCGTCCATGGGGTGGATTTGGTCGAGGATCTTTCTGTCCTGAAGATGGTTGTTGACACTCCTGGAGAGTCTGATCAGACTGGGCTAAAGTCTGCTGTTGGGACTGAGACTGCTGCTGGTGGGATTGTTGGGGTGTCTGTTGTTGCCCTTGAGATTGGGCACGGAGACGACATCCGCTGGTGATGTTGTCACTTGTTGGATTACTGTGGCTCACGCCGATACTCATTGTTGCTGTACCAAGTCCGCTCGACATCTAAATTTATTCATTAATCGATTAATAATAAAATAAAAAATAAAAAATCAATGGTTTAAAAGTTACAGCCTATTTAATATATCCGATACTTTAAAGATCCACCAATAGTAGTAACTGGGATTTCCCATAATTATGATTACTAAAACAAAAGTATATACCTCTAACATTGCCCATCCAGGAAGCAAGCAGCGCTTGCCACCACCACTTAATGTATTCCTTAGATCCTTAGATCCTTAGATCCTTAGATCCTTAGATCCTTAGATCTTTAGATCCTTAGATTGAGAAGCACACAACTCTTGATCCTTTGTTAAGTAATTTTAGGTGCAGGCGCAGGAGGGGATGTGGGACTTTGTTAGTCCCAAACTTTTAACCTAATCCATTTGGACACCTCCAGATCTGGCCCTTGCCCCGCATGCTTCCTGCACCTATTATTCAAATTCGATCACAACTTGGAGGTTAATTTACTCCGCAAGGAGACTCAGTAGCCAGCATCCAGGCTTTCAACAAGACACCCTCTGCTACAGAATCATCATGACTCTCGAGCATTTCCCGCGTAATCACCAGCAACTACTGTTGCCACGTAAACGTTATCTTAGCCAAAAGATCACGATCAAATCTTCTGGTGAATCTCATGTTGAAATTCCACCAGGAAAACTAATAAAATAAATCTTTATCTCTATATATGGAACCAACAGCAATAACGAATTTAAAGCGTTGGCGTCAACTGCTATGCGTGAACTATATATTGTATACCAACAGCATCGACAAAAAATGGAGTGATGTTTTAGGGAGCTTGCGTGATGATGACGAACTAGCTTTAAAGCCGACCGAGTCGACACACTGGCGTATTGATTGGCGGGCGGACGACCTCACGAGGAGCGTCGTACGACCTCAGCGCACTGTTTTTTTTTTTTCTTCCCTTTGTTTTCTGAAGCACGGGCTCCTCTCTCAAATCAACAAAAATAATCTTAATAAAATCTTGTCAACTGATTGAGTTTCTGATTCAAGGTGGTATTCCTCCTTGAGGATTAATTTTGCTGGCTGGTGGATCACATTCTATGATTGTCGCGAACACTGTACTGGCCAAAATGAGCCCTTATTCCAGCACTAAAACATATTAGGGAATTAGAAGAGCTTGTTAAAATAATTTTTATTGAAAAACAAACTTGTCTTTTTTTGTATCATTAAAAATCCACCAGGTAAACTTAAAATATCAACGTTGCCTTTTAATTTTTAAAGCACTCCGGAAACGTTTATGTTGACGGCTCGACGGCTGAGCCCTTCGTACTTTCGTCAGACAAATAGACAATCCGTCTTGCGCTTAAGCTCCCCCAGTCGTAAGCGCTCGGAAATCCTCGTGATGTTGCTGACTGTTGTCGCTCGCCGACGTAGACGTCGACGTCGTCGTTCTAGTCAATATGGCGCTCTATTTATTATTATTATCATTATCATTATCATTATTATTACTATTGTAGCAATGTGTTCTTCTAAAGCTGTCCCTTTCCTGTTGGAGCGCCGGCGCAGCCAAAGCTTTTGTGTCAGAGTGTCGGGGGGGATGATTTCGAAAAAGCTAGCGGTAAGATTGATCAGATTCGAATAGCTCGACTCGTGTGTTACGATATGATAATATGTTTCAAAGCAAGTCATTTTTTTGGCTGTCGGTAAGGTTACTTTTCATTTTATTAACCTGGTCTAGGTGCTAACGCTCTCTATAGATAATTTTTCTCAATTACTTTTATTTTTATTTATTTAGATATTTATCAATTGAATTAAGTAATTACTTTTCTAATTTATAATTAAAAATATATCGAAAGTAACGAAATCTTAGATTGATTAAATACTTTTAAATATTTTTAATTTTTTCTTTTAATGATAATTGACATTTTCAATCGTTTAGAATTATTTTTTCCAATCACAAATTTATAGCTAGATTTGGATTTAAAAATGTTTTTATCATTTGATTGGTTACATAACAAATTCAAGTTTAGTTACTAGTTTTTTTATTTTTAAACAAAAAAAAAAAAAAAAAAATCGAATAATAAACATTTATTTTTAAAATTATCATATTTTACTGTTAATAATAACTAAAATTTTATTCTTTTGAAATCATTAACTATTTTATTAAAATATTAAACTTGAAATTTTTTTCTAATAAGCAAAGAATTTTTTCATTTAAAACTTAAATAAAGTTTTCGTAAAAACTTACAAATTTGATTTTCAAGAGACAAAACTCTATGAAAAATTTTAAACAAAGTTTCCAAAAAGAAATTTTCAATAATCTCAACGAAAATCCCTGAAAAATTTAAGAGAATTAGTGAAACCCAGGATTTTCCAACAAAAGTAAAAGCAAACCCTTCCAAGAATTATCATCCCATTTAGTACCTCATTTAACAAAGCACGTGTTTTCGATAATCCCAAAACAAAAAAAAAAATTCTGTTCCCATCTCTACATATACAGAAAATATAATAATAATAATAATAATAATAATAATAATAATAATAATAATAATAATAATAATAATAATAATAATAATAATAATAATAATAATAATATAGTCATTGAATGTGAAGAGTATGCGTTGGCGTAGTCGACGTCAGAACCAGACATACGATTGAAGAGTGTCCATAGTGGGTAGTAGTAGGTAGTAGGTAGTGGGTAGTGGGTAGTGGGAGTGAGGATTAGGGTCTAGTCCCTCTACCTTTCGCCTTCTTTTTCTCAAAGGATCCAACTTGTACTTCTCATAAGACACATACACACAGGACAGACAGAGACTCACACTAAAGACTAAAATTTCCAAGTACAAGTCCAAGTGAGGATCCAAGAAATCGAGCAAGGGACAGCAGACCTAGGCCTTGGGAGGGTAAGGGGTAGGGGGTAGGGATCGAAGAACGTTTCACGTTGTGTAGGTATAGGTATGCGTGCGCACATCACCAACACTAAACACTCTCAGTGAGTATTTTGTGTGTTGAGCATGCTGATGCTCATCTACTAATCTTGCTTTTATCCAAGTAGTAGAATTAAATCCAAGTCCTACATATCCTACATATCTTACATTGCTGAATGACTCCTGAAGAGGGTAGGTGGTGAAGGTTCGTTGGGACATTTTCAACTGCAACTACATATACAACTACATCTACACACAATTATATAGACAAATTTATATATAAATACCAACACAGAAAGAAGTTACCTCACCTCAGCCCCCCTCATCCGCTCAACCATTTTGGTGGCTCCCTACCCCAGTCGAAACCTCACTCCTAATGTAAGGGGAAAGTCGTCCCCTGGTCTATCTACCCTTCTCGTCCCTCGGGTCTCACCCCCTCCAGCCACCCACAAAACCACCCGGCCCACCCACTTGCCACCCGACTGCCGTCGAGGAAACAACCTGCAACTCCTAACCGGCTTTCTCTAATTTTTATAACTTTACAAATCGTATATTTATTAATATTAATAATATTCAACCCTGTTTTGTTTAATCATCATTATCAACATCATCAACCTTGTCAACAGGACATTCCTTTTATTTTGGATTACAGTGATCAGAAGCAATCACCTCGTCGAAACTGACTGAAGTTGTTCCTGAAAAATAAACAGGGTAAGTTTATCTTCATTCCACTCTTATTCGTCACACTATATTATATTTGTTAGCATCCAGCACACTGCGCCTAACCACCCACGACCCCCTCCACACCACTATTGCCGTTTTACATTTTTTTTTTTTATCTTTTTTCTTTATTTTTTTTTTTTTTTTTTAACACGCATGCATAATAATTTAAATATTAATAATAGCCATACTAATTAATATTTGATACCTGCACTTTTAAATAATAATATAACTTGATAATTCGGTCGTTATTTTAGGTTATATTTACATTATATATATTATTTTCTTTCAATGACCCAGCTAGGCTGATTCGGCGCTTACGTTTGAGGTTACTGACGCCATTTTATAATAGCTGTTTTTCATCAAGACGTTAAAATTTTTGATTCCGGTTGACAAAATACAGAAAATTATGAGAATAAAATAATTTTGCGGATATTTAAAATATTTTGCACGCTGTATTACCATCTCCGTCGATTAACAATTCTTTTTACGGAAATGATTCTGCGCATGCGCCGTATCGGGTTTTTTTTTTTCTTTTTTTCTTTTTTTTTTTTCCCCTGTGATAATTTGTGGTGATTATAATATATGTTTATTTTTTTGATATTTAATCAAACTGATGACTGAAATGTTGATGATTTTTTCAGTTTTTTTTTTTTTGGATTATCTGGTGAATATGATATTGAGAATGAATAGTTTTTTGGGATCTATTGATTTTCCCCTCCAGTTTGATCGGTCTTTGTCTTTCTGCATGACATAACCGCTCACACATGAGAGCGTCTGTGTTTTACATTACACTAGGCGTCAGAGTGTGATGTTTAAAAAGACAAGTCGTAGTATCACTTTACTTTGATGGCATAGTTTTAGAGTATGCTATTTTCAAGAACTATTATTGTACTTGTTGGATATTTTGTACATGAATTTATGTATGTATGTATGGATGAAACAGATGCTTTAGTGCATGAAGCATGAGGCATGAGCAGGCATGAGTTTACGATGCTATAAAGGCCTTGTAACACGCGTGCGTAGACAAAACAAAGAAATCAAGTATAGATATGTTGATTTATTGATGATTGTACGAGTTGTTAGGAAATCAATATTGCGGATTCTGTTTGTTTTGTTGTTTGATGCGTTTTTCAGTATTTTTTGTTTTGTCCGCAGGCGGTATTGCTGTTTTATTATTTAATTTTTTCGGTCCATTAATTTAATTCAGAAAAATAATATTAAGAATTATTTTTTTTAAATTTAAAGTAAACAAAAATTTTTCATTAAAATCTTAAACTTGAAAATTATAATAATTTTCAACAGTAATTTTTTAATAAAAATTAATAAATTTAGAGAAAATTTTTATTTACGGAAAGCCGAAAAATATTTAAAATAATGAAATTTATTGAAAATTTAATTTTCTAAAAATTAATCTGCTTTGATTAAATTTATAAAAAAAAAAATCACTTGACAAACTATTAAACGATTCTAAAACACAAGTTACTAATGAATGTTTTTTTTTTTTTTTTTATATAGATATTACATGCAATAATAAAAAATGGAGAGCGGTGCAATTGGAATTGGTCGACTTGACTGCTATGAAGATATGTTTAAAGAAATAACCCGTAAATTATACGGGGATGATCCTGACCACAGAAGTAATTATTTATCTCCATAATTATAATATTCAATAAATTAATGATAAAATGTCAAAAATTTTTGAATATGATATTAAAAAGTAATAAAAATAATAAAATAGAATGATACTAATGAATTATCAACAGCTTCCAGTGTCCAAAATGAATTTGAAGCTTCAGTGTCATATAAAACAGAAGATGACAACGGAGCTAATGATTCTGACGACGGTAATTGGACATGCGAGGATGAACCGCTGAAAGGAACAGACGGAAGTCGAATAGCTGCTTACAATCCTGGAAAAGCAACGTGGCGTTGTGATGAATGTGGTAATTATTTATAATAATAAAATTAAATTAATAAAAACAATATTAAATAATTAACTTTTAAGGAGATTGCTTATCTGGAAGTCCACGTGACATCGCTGAACATTTTATGGAGCTGCACTCATCCCGATTGCTGGATAATAGGCATCACCGAGACGGCACTAGGAAAGATTACCTCCACAGTGATCCCAAGCTTGAAGATATACTCAGTTACCTGGAAAAAGTGCGTGATAAGGCTGAAAGAATATCACCGCCTTCAAGACGCACTCAAGAAACTCAGACAATTCCTGCTGCTTTGTTACCTGTTACTTCTAATTTTCTGCTTCAAGAGTTACCTTCAACACCTCCGCAACACCTACATTCGGTAAATATAAAAATTAAAAAAAAAATAAATATATTAGATTTATCAATTGGATGTAAAAAAAAAAAAAAAAAAAATTAATAATTATTATTATTTATTACCAGAGTCCAACGATGATGACTAATTCGTCAGTGGCAACAACACTGACGAGCAGCAAACGTTACACTTGCCCGTACTGCCCTTACGGAACAGATCGTCGTGACCTGTACACTCGACATGAAAACATCCACCGGGAAGAAAAGCCTTTCCATTGCTACGTTTGCTACAAACCGTTTAATCGCGCTGACCACGTAAAGAAACACTTTTTGAGGATGCATCGTGAGCATACCTATGAATTGTCAAGGATACGTCGTAATCCGGGGTCCTCGGATCCAAAACCGCCTTTGATGCAGGACAACAGCGCTGCCAACAATAACACCAACAATAATATTAATGGAAACAATCAGAATAGCTATACTAATTACAATAATAATAAGAATTACCAGTTACCGACTAGTCAGACTAGTCAAACGAACAATAATCCGGTGGGTAATATTTATCAGACTTCGATGCCTCCTGCGGTTAATAATATTCCTGACAACAATTGTGGCAACAGAAGGATCCAGCCTACGGGTTGTAATAGTAAAAGTCATTTGAAAGCTGGCTCCAAGGGTGCTGAAAGAAGGTTTAGTTTAATGTTATTAAATTTAATTATCATCAATAGTATTATTAATTTAAAAAAATTAATTATTTTAGATACACCTGTTGCTACTGTTCCTGGAGCGGCGTCGACAATTGGTGTTTAAAGCGACATTTAAACACTCATCTTAAGCCCTTTGCATGCTCACTGTGCGAATACAAAGCAGCGAGGGCCGAAAGACTGGCGACTCATGTCCTAAAAGTCCACAACAAAAGACAGTGCTCCAGGTGTTCATTTTTGGGGGAAGATTCGGCACAGCTTCAGTTGCACCAGTTACATGTTCATCGGATCAACAATGGGAATGTAAACGCGGCCATGGTAAACAATACCAGCGTTGTAACGACTTCTACGGCGCCGGCCAACCTCCAAAATTCTTCACCTACCACGCCATGTCGCACCGATCCTATTCAGTAAGTAAAATATTTATTAATTATAATTATAAAAATAATAATAATAATAATAATAATTTTGTTAGTTTAAGTGGCGGTCGTCCTCCTCCAGGACCCCCGGTATTTCCTACTCAGTCGACAACAATAGTTCCACCACCTACGACAATACTTGGGTAAATTAAAATTTTATATTATTATTTATTAAGTTGATTTTGTATCGATTTATTTACTCAAATGTGATAAATATGCACCTTTCATTGTTTTTTTCGTTTTGTATGCGTTATAATGTTGTTTATTATTTTTATTTATCAGTTATTATCGTTATTATTATTATTATTTGTAAATTATTATTGTATTTATTCAGCATGCTTGTATTAGTTATTTTATCTTGTTGAAACAATCCATTGCAAAAATATTTTGTTTTAAATAGTTTAAGGATCATTTTTAGAATTGCGAATTTCATAATTCAAAGATTAATTAATTTTTTATTATTACACTATTGTGTTAAATATTATGTTAATTAAATTTATTTATTTTTTAACTGAGTGAATAAGATTTTTGTGTCCCATATTTTTCATAAAAAGTTTTTTTAATTTTTCTTATAAAATTTTAAAAATTTTTCTCTTACGAAATTTAAAATTTTTAAATTATTTTTTATTCAGTTTTTATTAATTCATAAATAATTAATTGTGTTCAATCAAATGGATTGTTTTCAACAAAAAATTTAAATTTTAGTAGTCGTATAAAACAGCATCATAAATTAGTAGATGAAATTATTACTAAAATAAAGAAAAAAAAATTATGACTATATCTTTAAACATTGTATACAACAGCGCCGCAGTTGTCGCGGCAACAAGATGGTAATGATAAACAACATTAAGACAACAACGATCACGTGATTACATCACGAAGATAACTAATTGATCAGGTGTGTTATCACTAGCATTAACAAACTAAGGTTATGTAGAAGAAAGTAACCAAAGAAGAAACAAAAAAAAAAAAAAAATTTTTCTACATAACCTCTATGCCTACTAATCCTTCCAAACAATCCGATATTGTTTTTACAAAAACTTTATTTATCAGGATAACTTATGGACGGAACAAAAGGAAACAAATAGCGCCGCGTAAAATTATCAAACACGAGAAATATGAACAAAGTAACGACGAGCAGGAAAACTGTTACGAAGGAAGCGAAAATGGAAATTACGAAGAAGAAGAAGAAGAAGAAGAAGATATGAGTGAAGATGCTGGGAACAAAACAAACTGTTTAGGCACAAGAAGCTTTAGGTGTTACCTTTGTCCAAACAATGCACACGCAAGAGCATTATCAACGAAACCCTATCATACAAAAGCATCATTAACGTTACATAGACTATGGTGGCACTCGCAAAATAATAATATTAACAAAAAAATTATTGTCGATAGATTTAAATGCAAGTCGGCTATGATTAACCTCTTGTGATGTTAACAATCGACATTTATAAATTTATATTGTTGTACCAATTGCTTACCAATTATAAATGTCATTTTCACAGTATGTATTGTTGCGAAGATAGTCATCTCATCATTTTTTAATAAAAAAAAAAAAGAAAAAAAAAAAAGTAACCGTGCAATGAATATTATTGGTTATGAACAAATGTATGAAGAAATATTTGTATAAGCAAACTAAACAATTAATGTGAATACTTATATATATATTTATTTTTTTTTTTTTTTTTTTCATAACTATAGTCTATAATTATTACCAGATTTTTAGAGTCATACATTTTTGTTTTAAATTTTTGTATTCATTGTTCCGTTGATATGAGGCTAGTACTTTTGAGATAATTATTTATTTTTTATTATTATTATTATTATTATTATTATTTTTAAGACTTAAATCTTGTGTTTGTAAAAACAATCTTTAATATTGTAATATTATTGTTTACGTTATTACATGAAATATATATGATGATAATAATAATAATAATAATAATTACAACAAAACTATTATATTTGAAACAAAAAATTTGTTTTTTGTATTTTAACAACTAGTTTTAACCTATTAAAAAAAACTGTTCTCTTTGTCACAAGAACAAAGTTAATATAAAAATCTATTTAAAACTTTTGTTTTAAACTTTTCCTCAAAATGGCGGCGTGTAAACATATATATATAACAATAAGCTGTTATAACCATAAATGTTTATTATTTTTAAAATTTGCGTAAGCAGTATTGTTATAATAAGAACGATGAAATCCATTTTTACATAAGCAATGTTATCATTAGAAGAACAATTAAGCAGTTATTGACGTCTTAACAAAATAAACGGTAAAGTATATAAGCGCGGATTTTGCATCAATGTGGAATCATAACCTAAACGATTTTAGGCTGAAAATATCGTAAGTAATAAAAAGTTGACAATTACAAAAAAATTTTAATTGGGTTAATTGATAAGAAATAAAAGTGTGATTAATTTGCAGACCAAGATGCGTTTTATAATTGTCTTGTTGGTTGTTGCCATGGCTATCTACGTAGCCGCTAGTAACTGTGATAGCGGATCATGTCATAGCGGTGGACTTTTGGGCGATACTTTAAAAAATGGACTCTTGAATGGTGACATCCTGAAAGGTGGAATCTTGAACAACAATGGTGGATCAGGAGGATGTGGTAATAACTGCGGCCATTCCAAGTAAGTTTTTTAGGTTATGTTTGTATTTTTTTTTTTTTTTTTTATTTTTTTTTATCGAAATTTTCCGATATATGTATATATATTTTAAATATATATTATTATTTATATATAAATTTACTTAATTATTTAATCAGAATTTTTATTCTTTGGAAAATTAAAGATATTATTTTATATTTGTTTATTATTACGTTAATCAATAATATTTTTTCAGAGGATGTTAAAATGACAGCTCAGTTCGCTCTAGATGCTGCTAAAAAATATCAGCTGCAATAATAAAGAGATATTTTTCCTGTGTTTTAATAATTAATGGCTTACGCAATGACATATACACTTTGTTACTTAATAAAAAATAAAAGTAATATTTAATGTGAAATAACAAAACAATAGTTTATTGATTTCTTCATTTAGAAAATTATAAATTATTTTTTTTAATTCTGTCAGAGAACAAAAAAAATAATCTGCATCAGTAGTTATATAGGTTAAGTTTTTTTTACTAAGAAATAATTAAATAATTAGTTTTATACGTTTAATTACGAGTTAATTAAAAAGTTTATATACTTTTGAATAAAAAATAAAAATTATCAGGTAAAGGTTAGAAAATTATTCAAAAGAATTTAACTTTAACAAAATAACACTTGAGCTGCTTGAGCATTTTCAGAAATAACCCTCGCGGTTTTTGAAATACCGTAAATTTTCGGTATTAATGCGTTTACTGTTAATTTACCGTTATAATTCTGAAATAATACACGCGGTATTTCTATGGTCATTTTGGCCAGTTTTTTTACTATAGTTATGCAGCATTTCTACCGCGTACTTTTGCTGCAAAGTTCAGAAATAATACTATAAAATAACTGTAAAACTCTAGAACTTTTACCGTAAAAAATCTATGTATTAACTATAATATAACTATAATTTTAAAATAATAAAATCGTTTTTCCTACGGTAAAAATACCAAAGATATACTATAATTTTATAATTTTGCCGCGTTTATACTGATATAATTAAAGATATAATGCTTTCTACCGTAAGATGGACGGCTGTGTTTATTACTCGGTGAGTCGTCTTATTAGGTGACTGAGTAATTAAGTATGGATAGTGTCTCTGATAGCTCAACTGGTAGAGCCTTCGGCGCGTAACTAAATTATCTGAGTTCGAATCCCGGTCTAGACTAAAAAAAATTATTAATAATAATAACAATCGAGAAATTAGTTTATCAAACTCTTAAAAATTATTCACGATAATTTATAATATTATAAAAAAAAATTTCAAGCTATTGAATAATAGTAGTAAAGCAGGATATTTTTGGTATTTTGCCGGTAATAGAAAGTAGGGATTTTCTTTTCCGGTTTTTTGCTGCAATAATGCCACAGATATACGCAGTAAATATGCGGTATATTTACGGTTCAAATGCTGTAAATATACCGTAACTTTTCTATTGTATTGCCATAAATATTCTGAATTTATTTCGTAATTTTTTCATAATAATTCGACAAAAAAACTGGCTAAAATAACTCCGTTAGTATTACGGTAAAAATACAGCATTTATATCGTATAAATACCGAATCTTTACGGCGCATTTCCAAAACCGTGAGGGAATACACACAAACGCACTTAAATAAATAATAATTAATAATTGTTGAAATAAATAAATAATTAAATTTACTTGTGTGTATTGATTAAGATTTTTAAGATAATGCCTCTGTCATTTACTTATTGTACTAAAATATACATTATGTAGTTTCTCGCTGAAAAAAAATAAATAATACTAATAAATCTACGCGCGCATAAATTTAATAGTTGCCAGTGAAATAAATAATTTATGTTTATAGCGATTTAGTTATATAATTATAAATTATTTTTACAAGGTGTTTTTTATTGATTCAGTAGGTAATTAAGTTTAATTTTAAGGACAGGATATAAATATATATATATATATATATATATATAATACCAGAGTCCACCATTATTAAATTTAATATTACTTTATTTTTTCAGATAGATTATTACAAGATGGGGATTTAATCCCGCTAACCAAATTAGGTTATGTAGTGATAGTATAATATAAAGAGTCTCATTGCAGATGTGTTGTTGAAGAAATGTTGCGGTCTCAAGTATTAAGTTTTACACCTGATGGAAAAATAAAAAATAAAAAAAAAAATTATTATCATTTTATTAAACGAAATAGCACAAATGCGCGATAATCATAATGATAACAATGATTCTGTGAATAAGTTAAAATTACCGGACGGTAAATAAATAACCGGACGAGAGAAAAAAAATATACGTGAGATTGATTTGCGTAACAATAATAATTATTATGATCAATATTTTTATCAATGATTTGATAATTGTGAATTATAATTTTAATAAGTGACTTTAGATTAGAATATATATTAACAAAATTTATAGGAAATTATAATAACCTTGCTACTAAGACTAATAATTCTAATTATTTGCTGTTGATATTATTAGAATGCTGGGACAAGGCTTCAACATTCACAGCAGCTAAGCCCCCTACCGCTTGATTGCCATCATTAATAACATTGTCACAACTGCTTTGCACGTAGACAATCATGATGACGAGCAGCATAATGGCAAATACGAAACGCATCTTGATGTTCTGTAACAAAAAAATTGTTTTAAAAAGTTTGATTTTTCTTCTTTCACAATCAGGATCATGATGATGATTATGATGATTATGATGATTATGATGATTATGAGGTTTTATTTGATAATTAAAAAAATACCTATGATTTAAATTCTGATTGAGATTTAGGTGAATTTTTGGATTGTAATTTTTGGACAGCAACGTCCAGCTTTTTATACTCGCGGTTGTTTTGTTAAGTGAGCAGTATAAACAGGTGAGCAATTTAAAAGTCCGTTTTTAAATTTCACCTGTGTTATTGTTTCAAAGACATAACTACAAACGTATATATGTTATCACAATTACAACAAAATATCCATTTAATGTATTTTTTAGGCACTCAGATTTGCATTAATCATAACAGGATAAAAATTTCCATGTGATTAGTGATTAATTATTAAATTATTTCGCAACGTTGTTATTATTTTTAGTCATCAGAAGGTAATTTTTACATTTTTATAGATGAAACGCCGCGACACTGTATTTTTTTTTACTATTTTTCATTAAAAATCCAAAAACTAAGAGAAATAACATTTATATTTAATTTTTAAATCTCAATACTTGTAACTACTGTCTTGGCTCCTTATTTAAAATTTTATGACAACTATACAGAAAATTCAAGTCCATTGATATAATCATCATTTATTAACTATATTTCAATATTATTTATTGTTAAAAAAAAAATAAGACGTAAAAATTAAATAGAAATTATTTTCATCTTAATTTTCAAAAGAAATACTATCGCTTAATTTATTTGGTCTCTTATTTGTCTGAAAAGCCTAATTAACTAATTTTTAAATCTACAAAAAGGTGTTATTCATTTTAGACCATAACTCGTAGTAGATTTTCGAGCTCCGAGTATAAAAAAGTTTTATTATTCTTATTCAGCTTCAATAGTTTAAAACTAATTTTTAATAAAAAAAAATAATCTTTAAAATATATGCAGAGACTACATAAAGTTTATAATTAAAAATTTCCTTCAATAAAATCTATAAACATTATTTTTATTTCAGTAAAATGTCTTATAATACACTTGAAAAAACATAGACGTTTTATTTTGGTTTGTACTTGACTTATCGAAATAAAACCCGATAACGAAACATTTTGTATAATTTTACAAAACAATATTCAAATAGGTAAAAAAATTTATTTATAATAAATAATTTTTATAAAACATCCTTTTATTAATTAATATTATATAAAAACATAAACAGATGATATTCTTACGTATAAAGTATAAAAATAAACATTAAAATCCATATATTATTGCGTGATAAATTCAACACAATTGTTTTGCTTAATAATGTAATCTTTTTTTTTAAAAACTTATTTCGAAATAACTGTTACTTTAAAGCTTATGTCGGTTTCTTGGTTTCTGATAAAATTAATATTCAAGATAATATCTCTGTGTTCCCAATACATAAAAAATTATTTTATTTTATGAATAAAACTCTGTGTTTTATTTAAATGTAAATTACACCGCTAATTTACTTGTTAAGAACCGGAGCTATCTTTTCAACAAACCGGCCAATTATTGGCAATAACTTCATTTTTTCGGTTACAAAATCGAGGCAAAGACGAGCCGACTCAAAATTCTTTACAATTAGCCAAGCCACACCAAAATAAAATCCGTATACTGCTAATAGATGCACCACGTACTGTCTGCAACAATTTATTTATTATAAGTCGTAGTATTATATAAAATTATAACAAAATATAATCAAATTTTTACTTACATTTTAAGATGGAAGCGAGCGCGAGGTAAAGTTTCTAGTTTTTCTTTCATGCAGTAGACCCTCGCGCCCAAAATAATGTTTTTTATGTACTCAGCTTCTTCCACGGCGAAGAAATCTATGGAGAACAATTTTTTATCCAATGGATGCATTTCTTGCCATAGTTTTATCAACTGCTCGTTTCGGAAGGACCACTCGCGAGTGGTAAAGTACTGAAGGACTTCTAATCCATCACTTATACGCTTTTGAATGTGTACCATGCTGAAAGTTTTAATTAATTTAATTATATCATACTAACACAGTATTAATTAAAAATTATAAAAATACTTACAAACGTTTCTGCCGGAAAATTAACAATAAGAAATCGATTAAATATGCCGGCAAAATATGAAAAAATAAAACAAAAAGGTTATGGATAAACTTGCTGCTCCTAATATCGCCATCAGGATACCAAATTCCGGCTTCAAACGGATAATTGTAGGCAATTGTTTTTCCTTTTTGAACAACATCAGCCCAACTTATTGGCCGGACTCCGCTCTGGGTAATATTGTAAACTGGAATATTTTTTGGTCTATACAAAAATTACGTCACTTAAGACAAACTCGAAAAAAAAAGAAAAAAAGAAAAAAAAAACTTAAATAAAATGATAGTTGATTAGGTTATAAATCCGTACCTTTGTTCAGTGGCACCAATTGTATGACCGATAGCGATTAAAGCGTTGATCGCCAAATCTACAGGAATTAATTGGGCATGGTAGTGTCCATTGCAATGAACCGAACGAATAACTCCTTTTCCAGCGCCCACAATTATACCTACCGGGCCGTTTAAACTGTCTACCCATCCTGGAACCGGTTCTTCCCACGACGGAGTCACTGAAAAATTTTAATTAATAATTATTATGATTTTTTCACAACTATTAAAGCTTTTGGTTATAAAGAACAATTTATTACCGATAGAGGGCCGAGCTATGACACAAGGCAAATTGGGATATTCGTTCGCTACAAGGGTTTCGGCCAGCCGTTTTGAGTACGTGTAAGTATTAGGATGTGGTTCCAATAATCTTAAAATATATAAATAATTAATTTAATAAATGTTTTTATTTTATAAATACTTACTTGGGAGTTAAAAGTTCCAGAGCTTCAGGCTTCAGCCATTGAGTCATCCGCATAACCTCATTTGGATTTTCCGGAGAATCATAAACACACTCGCCCAGTTCTTCTTGATCAACATGACAAAAAGCGGTGCTCAGATGAACAAAGGCCTTTAATTTTTTAATCTTTTTAGCGAGTTCCAAAACCGCAGCTGTACCGATCGCGTTCATTTCAATTGCGTCTTTTAGCTTTGCTTCTAATTTCAATGTTGCCGCAAAGTGGAAGATTATATCAACTTCGTTAATTAGAAGATTTTGCTGGGATTCATTCAATCCGAAGTTTTTTTCAACAATGTCACCAGGTAGTACTTTTATTTTGCTTAGCACGTGAGGTTTATTCGTCCGGATTCTTTCAAATACCTGGAATATTTTCGAAAATTACCTAATCAAATAATTAACTCAGGTTATTAATCTAAAATAATCTCAAAATTATTCAATATAATAAATTAATAATAAAAGATAAATAAAAAATATAAACACACCGGCAACTTTAACATATCATCAAGTCTCATTTCCGGTGATCGTCCTCGCTTGGCTCTCAGCAGAATATAAATCCGGGTCAAGTCGCTACATCGGTACAGTAATTTTTCCAACAGTACCTTGCCCATGAACCCCGAGGCGCCTGTCACGAAAATTGTTTTCCCACTGTAGAACTTTTGTATTGGACTCAGCTCCATCTCTTCCTCCATCTTGTCGGCCTGAAATATATATACCACGCTATTGTTATAATTATTTATATCATCCAATAAACTCGAAATTTAAATTAAAAAAAAACTTAAAATAAAAAAGATTACGCAATATTAAAGCGTAATAATAATATTAACGAGCACCGAATAATCTTCTTACAATCAGTGAAAGTTCAAGGTTATGTTTGTTTGCAGACTCGGACCACTCCTAACGTAACCGCATTCACCGTGATTGGCATGATCTGTAGTCCTGCCAGTTACAGGTACAAATAAATAAAAAATAAAAAATTTCCGTCCCATTAAAGCATAATTGTGAAATTAAAAAAAAATTCAGCACATTAATTATCATAGTATTACGACGTTATATTTATCAAATCAAGTTCCGAGTAAAATTCTAGACATTATTTTTACAAACTAAATCGATTTAATCGGTTCTTATTTGTGACTTATTGCGAGAGTAATTCGGTTCTTACCTTTAATATAAATTATCTATATATATATATATAAATTAACTGTTACAGTGTTACACAAGTTGTGAGCGGAGTGTCAGGAAGTTGCAGAAAGAGAAATGCACTGAGATTATTGACCGGTAAAGTATCTTAAAAAAAGAATAAATCGTTTTTAAATAAATCGTTTGATGATTGATTATATTTTCATTTTTAATGATAGTAAGTTATTTAATACGATTACACATTTTAAATTATAATTTTACAGAGAGAAGAAGTAGATGTGGCTGCAGTCGTGGCTTTTCTAAAACTGACGCATTTAAAACGTATAGAGAAGAATAATAGCTATGGATTATATTTAAATTACCGTAATGCGATGATTCTAAGGATATATATATGTACGAATCATAGATATATGAAGATATGTGTGATTATGTGACGGTTGCGTGTGAGAGTAATAAGGAATAAAAGTTCAACAAGTTCTATACTGATCAGTTTCTTGCGGTCTTTTTGACGTTTATTATCTTGAGTTATTAAGCGGATTAAGAGCGGGTTATGTAATATATGGTAAGTTATATTTTTTGATTCAGAAATTATTCACTGTAACTGTGACGGGATTTATTCATCGTTATTAATAAAATTACAATTTTTATTCATTAGGATTTAAATTTAAACACAAAAGTCTTAAGTTTATAATTTTATTCATTCGTATTTTAGCAGCGCAAGATTATTTGATAAAAGTTTTGGTTCAAAAATATTAAATCAAGGTTTTTAATTGCTGTCGCATTTTTAACTTTTAATTTACAGAGTAACTGGTTAAATTAATGGTCTGTGATTTGAATTTTTACCTGTTCAACATTATTTTTATATTTTAAACTTTTTATTAATTTTATCAACCGTGATTTTATTATAATTCTTCTAACCCGTTATCACCTATTCGATCATTTTCATGCTAGTATAAATCTAATTTCAAGTGGATGGAAATTTCCATCTTCACTAACAATTTGAGACAATTCGTCTTCGGATAGTTAGGTCGATGGGCAACCATCGAACTTGAACACTAGTTAGCTGGTGAATGCTAGTATCTGTTCGACTATATGTTAAGTATTAATTATTTTTATATAACTAATTTTTTTTTTATTCATATTAATTATCCAATTATACCCGTAAGTATTAATCCATTAAAAAATTCTTGCGTTATAATTATCTCTCCGCATGTATGATCCAATTTCTCCACCAGAACTTTTTAATTTAATAAATTGCCCATAACATACATGTTATTTATTACACAATTTATTAATTTTATTAACGAATTTGTCATTTGAGCTTGAAAGATCGCTGTTAGTATCGCTGATGAACAATTGTGTGCATTTCGTTTTACGAATACGCCGAGTGGAGCATATAACGAAGCATCGGCAGGCGCTTGGATGGCTAAACCCACCAAACCGAAGATTACAACTAATAGCTAGTCGAGTTTTATAAGGCGATTTGTTTAATACGTCCAAGTCTTTTCGGTGACCAGTTATTACATCAGCTGAGACTCTATATAACTTCCGTCATAAATGTTATTTGTATTTGTTAGAGTTAGAAAAGAGTCAGTATGATTTAAGCACTTGATTGTAGACCTGATTTTGATTTTGAATGCGAAGAAAATGTCTGTTATTATTATTATTATTATTATTATTGTGGTCAAAAGGAGAATTATCTCCATGATCAGTAAATAAATAAATAAATTTTCTATAAATTAATTTTAATTACATAATATTCAAATTTTTGTATTTTATCATCATCTTACAAAAATTTAATGTTGTTTTTTGTAAAACATTAATTTATTTAAGTAACATTTATACCAAGAATTATTTTATTTTACAAGGCTATTAATTTTTTATATATAAATTTAAAAGAAATTCCAATTAAAAACTAATTATTTAAACATCTGTGCCGATTTCATGCTAAAGCTTAATGGCCAGCTGTTAAAATATTTTATTATAAAATCACTAGTTACGTTATTTTAATATTAATGAATAAATATTTTATTAAATTAAAATAATAAAAAAAAAAAAAAAAAATATCAAGTACTTAAAAAGTTACTGGCCCATTATTAAGACATTACTTAAAATTTAACCGGCTATGAGAATTGACAAGCTTATACTTAATTGAGTGTTACTAAATTAAAACAAATACAACCAATTGAGTCATTTTTTTACATTTAATTAAATGTAAAAAGTTATCAACTCAAAATATTAGTATAACACTTATTGACATTATTATCAGTATTTGTTGATTTTATTTAAATATTTTTTCTTGTAGAATTATTATGACTTTAAATTAAGTTATTTGTTTGTATTAAATAATCTACTATTTGGATTTTATAACATTTGAAATTAAATCTAATTGTAAACCTTTAATTAGTTAAGTAATCTTGTAACCTATGTAAACCAATGTAATTTAAATATTGATGGCTTTGAGGGAGCTTAGGTTCCAGAGCCAAATACATTTTTTATCTATCTATCTATCTATTTTTGTAATTCAAAGTTATTATTGCAGATATTGATAGGATGCGGACAACGTTTTGATCGCACAGATTTACGATGAGAATTTGAAAAATATTATAAATATTAAAAAAAAAAAACAAATTAACAGAGTAGTTTTATTCTACTTGATGAGAAAATTTTTCAAACAAGATTGTCTATAATAGAGACGATCCATAGTTTAATTTTAACAATTATTAAAAACACAATATAAAAATGTCTGACTTACCAAAATTAAAGATAAAAAAAATGAAAAATGGACCAGGTAGTCACCTGTAGTAAGTGGATCAGGCAAAGTGTTGAAGTTTAAAAACAAACTAAGTTAAAGTTACCTAGAAGTACAATCTCTTGCTCCCACCTCGAAACAGAGTTATGGTCGCAAAGTGGACACTACTACGGGCAGCCCCAACTCAATTCCCTCTATACAATCTACAATATTCCAGGTGAGTAGTTTATCTCCCTCATCTCTATGTAAGCAACATTTAAGCGCAACAGGGCATCTCTCTTCTATGTACCCATTCACTTAATCCTCATTTCACATATCTTATGTGTACTATCTTGCTAAATATCTTAAATATATATTCTTAACTAGCCATTCTGAACTTTACGCAATATTTACGCTTTTTTTTAATAACCATGATAAATCATCGGCTAAATTATTGTTATTCGTAGGCATAAATGGCATTAATGGAAAGAGGGTATTTATTCTGGACTTTGCTATAAGACAATTTTAATATTTATTTAAATGAAAAATTTCTTCTTATTTTTTTAATCTAGTAAATTTATAAAAATAAAAAAAAAAATTATAGTCACACAATTGCGCAGTAAAATTTTATCATAGCCAATTGTTTACAAAAAAAAAAAAAAGGAAAAAAATTAAAATAACTTTTATTAGTATTAAAAGTTAAAAAAAAAATTTCTTAGAAAAAAAATAATAAAATTAATAATTACATTTTGTACAAATTGTAATGACTTTTATATTTTACCTTAATTATTATTAATCTGTTCATACGTAATCAAATCCCGTGCATTAATTCAAGTGTATAGACAATTATGTAAACCTTATATTAATACTACAGCGTATTAATTATTTTTAACACTTGAATGAAAAAAAAAAACGCTTAAGAGTGTTTAATCATTATAATTACACTCATTGTTTGTTTATAATAATAGCCTTTGACTAACGTCAATGAACGGAAGAAACTAGTGTTGAAGAAAAAAAAATAAAAAATACTTAAATTTGGTCAGATACTTTAGTGTGGAGATAACTTGGCAAATTTGCTCAATTTAAATAAAATTTAATAGCAATGTTTGAATATTTGAATAAGATATTTTAGTGTGTAAATAAAAAATCTACGAGTAAAAGTATGTGTCGATGAAAAAAATTTAAGTTTCACTTTTCTCAGTAAAGGGGCAGTGTTGCAATATCACGTATATCTATATATTAAAAATATATATATATATATATATATATATATATAAGCTATATACTGATATTTCGCCAAGGATAATCAATTAATTCCGACATTAAATTGGGTAATAACTAGCTAAGTTATTGTAAGCGTTTTATATTTTATTTTTACTGTTATTTTATTTATAAATTAATAGTAAATATTTTATTTTTATTTATTTTGCATATATCAGTAGTATTAATTTGGCAATCAATTTATAATTTAATAATTTATATAAAAAATTATCATTACATTATTAAAAAATTAAAAGCTAGTTTTAAATTTTTAACTTTTATATTAAATATTGAAAATTAATTACATAATATCTTCTTGTCAATTTTTCCCTATCTTTTATTTTTTTTCTTAAAAATTTACCATAATAATTGTTTTATTTTCTTATATTTGTTATTTATTTATTAACGATAAATCGCAGTTAGTTAATAAAATATTACTTATTTCAGAGGTGTTTTATAAATTATCAAAAAATGTAAATATTATCCGGAACTTAATTTTCAGCAGAGATAATAATTTGAATAAATCCTATTATTTTTATTTTTAATTTTAAATAAGAAAATTTTAAAATTTAATCTTGTCAAGTCATATGACCCTGAAGTTATTAGCCGCGACATCCGCCATTTTAAAAATAAAAAAAAAAAAACCCGTAATTTGGAAAAAAAAAATTTTTTTTTTAATTTTGAAAAAATACTCGTCTAGATTTTTGAATTTTCTAAACGAGTATTTTTTTCAAAAGATCAAATAATAAATATTCGAGCTATAATTTGAAATTAAATTTTATGATTAACTATTTTTCATTTAAAAATTTTTACCTAAATTTAATAACTTTTTGATTTTTATTTATAATTTTCCGAAATCTAGACGAGTATTTTTTTTTTTTTTTTTTTTTCATTCATAACTTTTTTCATTTGAATAATATAAATTTATACATTAATCACAAAAATTAAGGGATATCAAAAAGATTTTACATTTACGACCATGTAAATTTTTTATCATGTTTGAGTTCGGAGAAATCCTATACTAAGGAAACTACAAAAAAAAAAAAAAAAAAATTCCAAATTTTTTCTCATCTAAAACTAAAAAAAAGTCTACGGACTTGAAAAAATTTTTTTCCATTGTTTTAATGAAAAACTCTTTTGAAAAATGTAATGCCATTGAATTTAACTTAATCGAAAAGCCTGTACGATGATTTGCCGCGGAGTTATCGCGAATCAAAGCAAAAAAAAGTCCTTTTTGACTTTGATAGTCAATAACTCTGGAAATAATGATCGTATAGGAAATCCAAGGAGGATTTTGAAAACTACACAATATTCTTTATGAGATACTATGAACGGCTTTTGACAAAAAAATTTTTATTTTAATTGAAAACTTTGACTGAAAAAAAGACAAAAATTCGCATAATTAAGGATATTTGGATAACTTGGTATAATTTTGGATAAACGAAGGATATCATCGGTAATTTTTCAACCTTAAAGTGTCCCCTAAAATCTCTGAAAAATTCAAAGCTCTGCGATTTTTTTTTTTTTCATAGTGCCTCCCGAAGCTTCAAATTCTTTGTTTTCGCAAAAATCACCATTATAAGAAATTTTTCGATTTTCATTCTTTTTCTGAATGAAAAAATTTTTTTTTCTCAAAAATCTTTATTTTTTCCGTCAAAAAGATTGATTTTTTAAGAAATTTAAAAAAAAAAAAAATTTACATGGTCGTAACTGTAGAATCTTTTAACTGATATCCCTTAATTTTTGTGACTAGTGTATAAATTTATATTATTCAAATGAAAAAAGTTATGAATGTGAAAAAAAAAAAAAAAATACTCGTTTAGAAAACTGAAAAATCTACACGAGTATTTTATTTTAATTTGAAAATTTTTGTTTTTTTAAAATTACAAGATATTTTTGAAAAAAATAGTGGTTTTCGGTGAATTTCAGGCTGAAAAATTGGAAAAGTGAAAAATAAAAAAAAAATACTCATCTAGATTTCGGAAAATTCTAAATAAAAATCAAAAAGTTATTAAATTTAGGTAAAAATTTTTAAATGAAAAATACTTAATCATAAAATTTAATTTCAAATTATAGCTCGAATATTTATTATTTGATCTTTTGAAAAAAATACTCGTTTAGAAAATTCAAAAATCTAGACGAGTATTTTTTCAAAGTTAAAAAAAAATTTTTTTTTTTCCAAATTATGGGGTTTTTTTTTATTTTTAAAATGGCGGGTGTCGCGGCTAACTTCAGGGTCATTTATTTTTTTTCGATAAGATCGCCAGTGAATAATATTTATATACGCTTACATTAATATTAATTAACGCATTATAAAGCTGATTCATTCGTAAATTATACAAAAGTAATTTAATTAATCACGCGATCCGTGATCGAATGCTTCTTTTTTTTTTTTTTAAGGAAAGTTTTGTTAAATTACTTTTAATGTAAACAAGTTTTATATAATAAGTAATGTAATAATTCTGTAATTTTCCAAAATTTTGTTTTTTAATTTTATTACTTATCAGATTTTTTAACGATTTAAATTTAAATTCTATATTGCAGAGATTAAAATATATTTTGCAAATATAATTATTGTTTACGGTAAAAATTTTGTTTTTTAATCGCAATTTAAAATAATATGTCAAAAATTGACTACTTATTTTTTATAGTTATTAATTCATCAAAACTTTGCTTAAAAAATACTAAAAACTCACATGCGCGTACGCATGCGCGGTAGATTATTTCCCTACATTTTATCATCAATCAAACATATGATAACAGTTCAGAGTACCTGCAAAAATGTTTATATTCAATTAAAACAAGTTAATTTACTTTTACATCATTAAATACCAATAATTATATTAATTATCAAAAATAATGTATCAAAATAAAAACAACAACAATAATGTAAATGATAAAATGATTGGAGAACTTGCTAAAGATTATTCGGCTTACATGAAAGTTGATTTACCAAATCAGGTAATAAAATTTGTTTTTAACTTTCAATTTATTACTTTTTCTTTTTTTTTTTTTTCCATGGAATCAATAATTACAATACTATTTTTATTATTTAAGACATTGAAAATTCATGAAACTATTGAAGAAATGATGATAAGGCTTGAAGAATTTGAATCAATTGTTGGAATGGTAAATAATTAGTTTTTTTATGAAAATTAATCCAGCAGATACCTATTTAATAATTTTAAAAATTTTATAGCAAAAAATTAGAAAAAAATTGACATGTAAAAATTTTAAAAAATAAAAAATGCAATTTTTTTAAAATAATTTTTTTCGATAAATAAAATTAAAAAATTTTCAAGTGACTGCTAACTTTAATGTAATTTATTTTTTTCTTCGATAAAACTGAACCCCAGTAATAATTATATTAATAAAGGTACAGAATTTGCGAGCCGAGTGTACTTTTGAGCATTTAGTAAGATTCCGGTCAGTAAATCCCCAATTAATGGAATTGTGCAAGCGAATTGATGCACTGGAGCATGTTGTTGCACGTGCTAACATCGACTTGATGAATTTAGAAGCGGCTGTTGACACGGCTGAGGTTGAATTAGGTGTCAGCACAACAGTGTCTGACCGGTTGCTTGGTATTTTTAATCCACTTTCACTATTTGTAAGTCTTTCCATCAATTATTACAACAGTGAATGCTCTTGCATTGCAGCGAAAGAAAAAAAAAAAAAAAAAAAAATGATTAAGCCATTTTTTTAACATTATTGCAGAAATCCAAGAGCGAAACTCTGGGAACGACACTTGGAGCAACGTCCAGAATTGAACCGAGCATTGAGTTGCCTCCGATTTTCCGAACCAGAGACGTTTTTCAAACCACAATTAGTAATAATAAATAATAAAATTTTATTTACCAAGTATTAAATAAATTTAATAAATTTTAATTGTTACACAATCCGTATTGACACTTTTTTATTTGAGCTTCTTTTTCTCCCATAGAACACCCTTCAGAAATGCAGTGTCTCCACCTTGTCATTTTACCTGGACCGCATGTTTTGGTGCAGCATGACCACTTGCCCCAATTGTCCCAAATTTTAGCTTTTTTTTCTATATAAAAATTTGAAAATTATGCTAGAGACCTTAGATTGGATGTCAATCAGACAAAATTACTTAAAAAGCTAATTAGAGATAAATGATGGACACACTATAATACTAGAAATAATGATAAAAATTGAAAATTATAAGAATTAGAACACGTACTAAGGAAAAATCAATAATATATAGAGACTTTAAATGGTACAATAGACTTGAAAGTGAAATCACTAGTCAAAATAGAATGAATATATTTAAAATTTTACTATGACAATATGTAAAAAGGTAATATTGATATGTTTAATAAAATAGATGAAAAATGATAAATGCGTATATATGATATGTTTTATAAATATGAATAGCTAAAAGCTAATGTACTTAAGTACAATTAAATAAATAAATTAATTATACTTGTTTAAAAACAAAAAAAAAAAAAAAAAAAAAAAAAAAATCAACTAATAAAATTGTTGATTTTATAGAAAATTAAGCATAAAAATCTTTACTTCGAGTTTGACACGCAGCCAAAGTACAAGTTTTTAATTGCGATTGTTTTTCATCCAATTCATATCCTTCAACTAAACAATATCTCGTACGTTTAATGTGTCCGATTCCACAAGTTACACTGCATCCCGACCACTCGCTCCAAGGTGACCATACTTTTGGCTCATTATCTACAAATTTAAAATTACTTTTTTTATATCCATAAATGTTAAAACAATATAACAAAACATATTTATTATTACTTGAATTTGATTCTTCATTATTCACAACATAATTAAATATCACAATCAATAAAAAAATTTTTAACATTTTTAAAATTTTTTTATACTATAACCTTACAAAGATGTAATATTTGTTGCGATATTCATTTTCAATTAGATATAGAAAAAAAATTTTTTATTGTTTTATTTATAAAAAATATTAACATAAGCTAATTAGATGATTTTTATTTTTAAATTAAATATATAAATAATTAATTATTAAAGTCTTAAAAATGTTTTCCTTGAGCGGCCAATCGGAATTTGTCCTTGTAATCTTAATCGGCGAACTGCTTCACGTAAATGTTTTGGTTGAACTGGACCACTGTCGTTGTATTCTTCCATCACGTCTAAGGCTGTAAATAAATAAATAAACAATTAAATAAATAATCAATAAATTAAAGAGTATTAAATCTACCTTTTTCAACAATTTCTCCAACAAAAACTTTGGCAATACCAGACATTGCAATGACAACATTTTGTGATACTGAACACCCTGTTATTGTTTGCATTATCTGTTCAAACAAAAATTTATTAATTATTTAAAAATTCACGTTAATAATAAATAATTAAAGAAATAAAAGTACCCTTTTAATGGCAGCTTTCGGAAAAGCAGCTCTTCGAAACATTTCATAACGATCTAGTTGATCTTCCGTGAAATTTGAAACTAGAACCCTTAAAATAAACTTATTATTAAAGAAAATTAATTTAGCATACATTTAATAATTTTTAAAATTATATTACAAATAAATTATGGCAAAAAAAAATTGACATGTGAAAATTTTAAAAAGTAAAAAATTCAATTTTTCAAAAATGATTTTTTTGGGACAAATTTTTTTGTTAAATAAAATTAAAAAATACTCACTGCATTTTTTCACGCTCCTCTTCTTCCAACTCTCGTTTATTTTTATCTTTGCTCTCCCGGCGATCTTTAATTTCCATAGGCCGTGCTGGAGGAGGTGGTGGCAAACATATCGCTTGCGAAAATAAATCTTTATCTTTATTGCTGATGTTCATTATATCTTCATCGTCATTATTATTAGTAATTGTGTTTGGATTTTTACTTGAACTTGAATTTATACGATCCAAATTAATAATTTCATTTTTATCACCAGAATTTTTTTCCAGAGAACTAGTGATGGGATTTAAATTACTGTCAGTTTCTTCTGATAATAATGATTTGTCCACTTCAGGCTAAAAAAAAAATAATTAATTAATTTAATTATTTATTAATTTTAATTAAAATATAAGTAATTACCTTAATTTCATGTTCTTCTATTTCAATAAAATCATCCAACTTGTCATCATTACTTAAATAGTTATTTTTTTTAACAGCATCGCTGTTATGAAAAGAATCATCTTTTCCAAATAAATCATCCATTGTCAATGTTTAATAAATAAATTAAAAATAAACAAAAATTCCAACCTAAAATCCAAAAATTCTGAAATTCTACTCCGGAGTAATCGAATTGTGATTGCGCTTTTTCTTTTACTACTTTTCAACTAGACTACAGTGTGAATTGCATTGAATATACACTTGAGTATGTATATTTTAGTCATTGAAATAAAATCTCAATAAAATTTCTTAGATTGTCTCTTTCGCTCCCACAGCTGATTAAGCAAAAAATAGAGACAAAAAAACAAAACTTTATCAAGATTTAACAATTCCACTGTAAAATAGTATAAAACTAATGTGATTTACACCAATAAAAGTGCGCTTACGTAGCCGTAGAATTAACCAATTGGCTCTCGCCAGCTGTAGTAACAAATTTTGACAGAAATCAACGTGGTATAAATATAAAGCCGATGGTTTTTATAAATACTATTTACATTTACAATAATTAATAGATTTTTTTCCATAAGCGGGATATTTTCCACCATTATTAAAATTGTACTTATATTTTTTATAGATCATTTGTGTTTTTTATTTCAATCAGGTGGGTGGTAGTGTCATTTTATTAACCTAGACATTTTTTATTTTTTATTTTTTTTCTTTTGGAGTAGGAAAAATTTTGTTTGATTTTTTAATTAACTCGCTCTTATTGATTACAGGTGATTAGTATTAATATATATATATATATATTCAAGACTAAAATGGGGAAATTGACTTTGTTATTTGTGTTTTTGTTACTGGGATTAAGTTTACCTGCTTTTGCATTAAAAGAAGGAGAATGTGAAGGTAATTATTTTTTTTATTTTTTTTTTATTTTTTATACTATTAAAAAAAATATCTATTAATTTTTTTTTTTCTATTTTAGTGTGTGTGAAAACATTAGACAAATTTTCTGACACGCTAACAGAAGATGTGAGAAAGGATTCGAAAAAAATAGAATCAGAATTTAAGAAATTCTGTAAAAACTCCAAAGGCAAAGAAAATCGTCTCGTATGTTTTTATTTAATTATTTTATTATTTAAAAATTCTTTATTATTAATTTTTATTATTTTTAGTGCTACTATTTGGGTGGATTAGAAGATTCAGCCACGGGAATTCTTGTTGAATTGAGCAAACCACTTACATACTCACTGCCATCAGATAAAATTTGTGAGAGATTACGTAAAAAAGATGCTCAAGTTTGTGATCTCAGATTTGGTATGTTATTTATTATTTAATTTTATAAAAGTCCAATTTGTTAAATAATTATTTTAAATTGCAGAAAAACAAATTGATCTTGACAAGGTTGACCTGAAGAAATTAAAAGTACGCGACCTGAAGAAAATATTGAATGATTGGGATGAAAATTGCGATGGGTGCATTGAGAAAACAGACTACATTAAACGTATCGAGGAACTTAAACCCAAATACACTTCTAGTACAAAGAAAACTGAACTCTAAATTAATATTTTTTATTTATCTTTTTGGATTAGTTTATTAATAACATCAGATACATATTTTTATGTTTAAATTTTATTAAAATTTAGGAAAATACGATAAACTATCACAACACAAATAAATAAAAGCCAATTATATTTATTTTACTCTATCAAACTTTTTAATTGTTATTTATTAATGATAATTAATAATATAAAAACCAAAATATAACAATGACTGTTAATTAATAATTATAAAATCTTCATGTATTATGTGAGTAAACGGTAAAATAAAAATATTTGTAATAAAATATTTATTTTTTTTTTCACTTAAATTATTACTATTGCATCCCGACCATTAAGGAAGAATAAATTACGAGACTGAGCGTAAAATATGAAGGCAGACTAAAAAAAACCACCCAAATCCCATGGCAACAGAATTATTAAATAAAGAGATAATCAGAAGACTAAAGCGGTTCAAAACAATTGATTTAAAAAATCCTTTTCAATAATACTAATGAACATTGTCCCAAATAAGTACCCGTCATGTACATAAAATCACAAAAATTTGTTTATTGTTATCAAATACTTAACAGATTGTAATTGTAATTTAAATATATATATATATTTTATATTACTATTAATATAAAATTTTATGATTGAAAAAAAAAAAAAAAAAATAAATAAATTATGCACATATTTATAAATGTAAAGCATTATATCCTGAATCAACTGTGGAGAGTTTCAGCACAAGAGAGAACCAGAGGAAGAGACCAAGATAGAAAATATGATAGAACACAGATGTTCTTTGTACACTTTGTACTGTTTAATTTTTTCTTTATAATTATTATATTTTTATCCTCAGTTAACTTGCAAGCTTCCCTTAAAATGCACGTAAAAATGTCTTCAACTTTAATCCAAATTTTTATATTGATATTTATCCCATTTATTACAACGGGGTTCAATTACAGTGAGTCGTACAGTGATACAGATCAGTGTCCCAAGGCAAAGTTTATCGCTGGTCAACTTGGCGTGGTAAATGTCCTCGGATTTTTAGATGCAACCCAGCCATCCAGTTATCGACAAGCAGTCATGTAAAAAAGTTGTCATTTATAAATTAATATAATTTTAAATAACATAAAAACTCTTCTCTGTTTTAGGCTTAAAGTATTAAAAGACCGGCTGCAACGTTCTGGACTTCCCGAAGCACTTTTTTTTTTTATCATCAATAGAGTGACGAGTGATGAAGAAAACAATTCAATTAGTTCTCTTAAAAGTGCGATAGCTCCGGACATTTTTATAATAGAAGACAACGAACAATTGAATATTTGGAAAGATTTTAACGGCTCAAAGGATCAAGTTTTGGTGATAGACCGGTGTGGGTACTTGGCCTATCAAATTGTAGTCCCCTGGAGCATCCTCCATTTTCCTTACGTCAAGGCCGCCATCTTGTCGACCCACAAAGACGATCCCTGTGGGCTTTGCGATATTTATGCCACTGTAGTCGAGTTGGATGAGGTTGAAACTTATACTTTAACTTCTACTCCTACCTCAGAAGTAACTGACGCAACTGAACCAGATGTGTCTTCTGAAGAAAAGATTTTACCAGACTTGAAGATAATTATGCACGCGCCTCATTATCACATGAGCGGAGACGCGACTAAAAAACACGAGTACCTAGTTCTGGAGCACTCCAAGCCGGATTTTCATGGACACTTGGATGTTCCAGACTCATCAACGGATGAAAGAAGTGCCAGACTAGGAGACGGATTGATTATTTCTGACAGCACTGTTTATGAGCGCGATCAAGGTCCAGGTTTTTTTGGAGAAGTTTCTGATATTTTTAGAAATTCGGAGAATTTTCATCAGGAAGTCGATGAGGATGATGAAGAAGAAGATGAAGAAGAGTTCAGTGACAAGTTGCAAATTAGTCAGTCTACTGAGGCTAATGGTCAAGATGTTGATGAAGAAGAAGTAAAGAGTAAGTTAATTGCGCATTACAGTAAATTGTTGCCCTGGATTTATTATGTCCTTGAAAAATGAAGTAATTTGAAAAAAAAAAAAAAAAAATCAATTAATTGTAATTAATTTTTTAGTTACAAAATAAACCTTTTTTGGATTAAGATATAAAAGATTTGTGCACAATAGTTTATAAACTTAAATAGGGTGCATAATAAAAATAAGTTATATTCTTACGAACGTTGCGTGACGCGATCATCGCGTTTTAATATTCAACAAGAAACTATAAATATAAAACTCTCAATATTTCTTCTTAGGTAGATACCTATAAATCAATATATATATTTAATAAATAAATTTTCTTTGGTATAATAAACTGATATTATTTTTTTGCGCAAGAGCACACTTTATTATTAATACCTGTATATTCATGCAAATTGTCCTCTGAATATTTTATGATCAAAGATCTGAAATATTATTTTTTCTGAGTAATAACATTTCGAAAAGTTTAACAAAGATAGTAACCCTTGTCACAGTGTACCATTGTACAGAGTAATAACTAAAATAATTTGCTCATGGCCTCTTGAGCCTCACAATATTTATTGGAAAATCCGAATAACTTTTTTGCTTTTATTTTTGGTAATTAATTTATTATTTTTATTAAATACTAAAATAAATAAAAATACCTACTTGATAATTAAATCTTGTTAAAACTTAAAGATTACATCAGGTTTTATTTTAAGTGAAGAATTAGTTGATCACTGTGGCCCTACAGGAGAAATAGTTTTCATATTTGGATTCTTTATAACCACAGTATCAGCTATTTCTAAAATAATACGTACTATTAAACGTCTACCATGACAATATGTTATGGATAATTACGAATATTATGAGCGACTGGTGGAAGGCAAAAGATAGCAATTACCAGAAAACAAAATAATGCTAAAGTACTCATCGTTTAATCGCGTATTATTCTACGTGGTTCTGATACCTATGTCGGTTTACATAGTAAAAATATATCAACCGAACGGATTCCTTACACAACTACAATTGAAAATATTACTGTTTTAATCCGAACGACACCTGTCAGCTCTGAATGCTGGAGTTATGCAGATACTCCGTTAATTATTTACATTATCAGATTTATTTGTCGCATTATTGAATGCTGCTGCATCTACAATGTTGCCAGCGGTGGAGTTGATCTTTATTTTTTGGTGATAGTTATGCACATTTGCGGGCAAGTTGAAATACTAGCCTCAAGTTTTCGACAATTAATTAACAGAAAAAATGTAAAATTAGATAGAAAAGAATTTATAATTATTATTAAACGGAAGAAATACTTGTTGAATTTAATAGATTGTCTCCAGAGATCTATTGAGTTTTTGATACTTGTTGTATTGTTGGCATCTACTATTCAATTAAATGTTATTGGTAATTATAATTATATTTTTTTATCAAGTATTTTAATTAAATATTAATAAATTTTTTTTTAAAGCTTATACAGTTCTTTTTTATATGAAAGAAAACAATATAAAAGCAGCAATTGAACTGACAAGTGGAACATTTTTCTACGTTTTTACAGAACTATATATTTATTGTTAAATCGGTGATAAACAAACTGTCTTCACACATTGACAACTTGTATTTATCTATTTACGAATGCTGTTGGCACAATTTTCCTCTGTATGCACTTAAAAACCTCGTTATTATATGATTATGATGAAGAATAATCGGGAGTTTAAATTAACAGCTGGTAAAATATACGTTATGAATTTAGTGAATTTTAAAAATATTGTTAAAACAATGGGTTTTTTTTTTTTTATATATATAATTTTAAATAAACTTGATTAAAGTTTTAAAAGATTTTTTAATCTATAAAGTAATAAATAAATACAGTAAAAACTGTTTAAACCTAATTTTCTTCCTCAGTAAGATCATCAGAGTCAAGATCATCATATATTTTTTGAGGAATTTCATCATCAGAGCTGTTGGCTTCAGTGCTGGAAAGACTAAAAGCTTCAGAGGGATCCGTGCTATCACTATCAGTGTCGCTGTCGCTGTCAGTATCACTGTCAGTGTCAGTGTCACTATCACTGTCACTGTCACTGTCGCTGTCACTGTTAGAGTCAGTATCAGTGTCAGACTGACTTTGATCTTTAAGTTCAAGCTTACCAAATCCATCTACAACACTATTGACAAAATACTCTGGGAACTTCTGATCAATATCAATTCTTATGTCATCATTTTTCTTCTCTTCTTCCAACACAGACCATCCAGCAGCTTCAAGTTCCACAATATCAAGTCCCAGATTTTCTTTCTTGATCTCCACGGCTTCTAGCTCCTCAATCACCAAGTCTAGGACATTCTCAGGCGCCTGTTGGAGCCAGATGAGGTAATCGCGGATGTACAACTGATTAAGAACATACCTTGGCTCGTATGAATTGTTAAACAGATCGTATACTTCGCACAGTCGCTTAATCACAAACTTCTTCCCGAGTTTCAGCATCGCCTTGACATCCTCAAGGACCTTAATAGACAGCTCCCAGTTTCGGTAGATCGGGTAGCACAGTGATCGTCTCACCGCAGTTTTAACAACCTGATCCATTGAAGAGTAGCTCTCGAACCAACACAAAGTTCCGCTGAGTTTGTTAATGTCCCAACTGCTCTCGCTGGTGTTTTCTCCAGTAGTAACACGGTGGTTGTACGAACTGGAGAACATAATGTCCACAAGGCCGTAAAGTGCCGCTTGGATTTCTTGTTTTTCAAGAAGAAATTCTTTGTTGGGAAGCTCTTTCAGAATATCTTTTTCATGGTCAGTAAATTCTACTTCTTCTGGCTTGAAGCTTCGCCAGGAAGGAGTAAACTCCAGGACTGCCTTCATCGTTCCCTGGGGCTGGAACAAGTCCGCCATGTAGTGATCGTCACTGAAATTGTTGAGTTCGTCAGATTCACGGAGAGAAGAACGCATTGTTGGCAGTGTTGAATCAGGTGTTGGTAAATCTACGACGTCTTTCAACCAGCCTTCCTAAAAAATTAATTTTTATTGTTAATAATTCATAATAGGATAATTTTATAAAAATACTTACTTCAAAAGGCCCAAGAGCGTTTGAAATTTTATTTCCAAATCCATATTTTGGAGCGTTCATCAAAATGTTTATTGGTAATGAACCTGCTGGCTTTTGGGGCATATACCACTCGTCACTTGATGAGTTATCATCCAAACATTCATTTGCTACAGCTGGATTCCCTGATAAAATAATAATTATCAATTATAGTTAATGAAAATTAAGTTAGGTGACATCTAAAAATTTTTAGAATTTTTTTTTATTGAAAAAATTATTACAAAAAAATAAAAAAAAATTTTCATTTGTAAAAACCTTGAAAAACTGTAAGTAAAATTAAAAAAAAATATTTTTTTGTTCTAATTTAATTATTAAAAAAAAAAATGGAAAAATTAAAAACGTCGGCTAACTTTAGTATTATTTATAGTTAATAATAAAAAAAATTTATAGAAATTAAAAATTTTTACCAATAACTTCAATATTAGCAGTTAAATTTTCCTTCTTCTTCGAAGGTGCTAGCAAAGTTGTGATCATGTCCAGATTATCAAAGTGTTCACCGGGAGTTACTTTCGAAAACCTGAATAAAAATTTTCCCGTGTCGCAATCGTATGACCCAAAGGACTTGTCATTTTCGACGATTTCTCCAGGTAATTTCAATCTAAAGAAAAAAATAGTAAGTTGGCATTTTCAATAAAATTTAAGTATTGAATTGTAACAATTGATGAAACTTACCGTAAATAATAAGGCGAAGAGAAAAAACGAAAATCCGTTTTTTCGACGTAAACTTCAGTATCTTTTATGTTTGCATAAGGTGCGTAGATATTAATCGTTAATTCTTTATCATCTTGAGTCAATTCAAATCTTGGAGTCAACATTTTTTTTTTTTTTATCTAAAATAAGTTAATACAAATTTAATTTAATTATAGCACTGGAATTAGCGATTTAAAAAAAAAATTTTTTTTTGAATTATCACGTGTTAATTTCAATACCGTATTTCTCACACAAATTTAAAACTCAGCAGTTATACTCACGTTTATATTAAATTAATATTTATAAATTAAAAATAAAGTAATCAGATATTTTCTGTTATAGTTATGCTATTTTTAGTATAAGATAAACAATTCATGCTATTTATATTACAGTTATGATAATAATAATTGTTGATAAACTTTCTTATTAGTTTCAGGTTATAAATTATTATATATCAGCC